>NC_021162.2:60991156-60998691 GCF_000331145.2 Cicer arietinum | reverse complement strand
TGTAGAGCAATAACCTTCAAAGAGATTTACTTCCAGATGAGTTATTTTTGACAACCCACAAGAGAAAAAATGGCGCTTGGGTTGATAGTCGCGCATAATCTACCTATGTATGTTCTTTATTTATGTAAATTCTTTATGCAAATTCTTTATATTACAAATCAACCAAAAAATAATATGATGTCATTTATACCTAGAAGAGCAATCCCTTTATTATACACTTGTTTGCTTAATTTAGTTTAGAAATTTGATCATATATTACGTTATTAATTTATTCCATTTATCAGGGAACATTTAAAAAAAAATTGGAGGAAGTACAAACACAAATTGGCGAAACAAGTGAAGAAAGTGGTAAAGAGGTAGATGGAGGGACAATACTTAAGTTATGGACTGAATCTGCAGGGGGTCGCACTCGTGGTCGAGTTTATGGTACAAGAGACTTGTCCATTAACGTCCGTCAGGGGTGTGTATCACTTACACAACATTCTCAAAATCCTTCTAATTCTATGACTGAGATGTCTTTAGAAGCGGAGAGGGCAGCTAGAATTAGAGCTGAACAAATTGCTCAGGATGCAGTGGCCCAAGCTCAAGTGGCTACCAAGATCGCTGAAGAGGCTAGGGAGCGTTCAAAGAAGTTAGAGAATGATTTTGATGCATTAAAGCAATTTTTTGGAGATAAAGTTGACGCTTTGCACCGTCAATTAGCTGGTGGATCATCTACTGCGAGTTATCCTCCTTCGCATCCTCATTACGATCATAATTTGGACGACGTGTTGCTGGACGAACCTTAATGTCATAGTTATGCTTACTTTTTGTAGTAATTGGTTGACAATTATATATTAAGTAACTTTGTTAAAGTTGTTATTCGATACTATTTGTTATTTTGTAGTTTCAGAACACATGATATTTTGTTATGTTATTTAATATTCTGGTGCGTTTGTTATATTGTCAATGAATGACTTTTAATGTTTATTAGCAATCAATTATATTGTTAAAAAAAAAATAAAATTAAGCAGGGGCTATAAAATAAAAAATAAAAAATTAAATAAATTTGAACTTAGCGTCGGCTTGTCCGACGCTACTTTATAAATACAGTTGACTTTTATTTTGACGTTTGCTTCGGTCAGCTGACGCTACAAATTTTGTTGACTATTGTTTGTTGACCTTAGGGTCGGTCATCCGACGCAACTATTTTTCCCCAGCTGACGTGGCAAATGGCATTTTTAGCGTCGGATGTTTCAATTTTACACATAGCGTCAGCCGACGCTAATATAGCGTCGGATGATATTTGTCCGATGCTAATAATTAGCTTCGACCATTTTAGCCTAGGCCCGACCCCGACGCTAATCGATGTTAGCGTCGGCTTTTGCCCTATTAGCGTCGGCTTTGGACCGACGCTAAATCATGTTTTTCTAGTAGTGAACGTCAAATCAAATAAATCTAAATTAAAATTATTGCAATTTCAAAATAAAATAAATTAAGAATTATTATATACTAAACTAAAATAAACAGAGTTCATCCTAATTTATTAAATATATATTATCTTAATCTTCTTGATGTTCTTATCATTGTCTCCTTTTTGAAGAAATTCAACCATAAGTTTATGAAGAATTTGTTACACTTACGGCCCTATAAATTTGACTCGTTTTTCGAATTGATTATTTATGCTTTTTTTCCCATAAAGGTCTTTTAAATATTAAAATGTGGCAAAAGCTATTATAAGAAGGCGACAGAGCCGTCATAAACAATTTGAAAGTTATGTTTTAATTTTAAAAATTAGACTCTAAATAAAAAGAAGTACAAAAAACTTAAAAAGAATCGTCATTTATTTAAATTGTATATAAAATAACTTTTTTTATAAATAACATTAATAACATAAAAAAAAGACACATTTATAAATAACATAAAAGAAAGTCATGTTCTAATCAATAATATAAAAATTTCAAAATGTTACAAATGAAACACATTTTCAATATTTTATTTATCAAGTGAATTATTGAAATTAACATCACCACCATTTACAGCATCAACATTTTGATTATCCAAATTATCATTTTCAATAAACACATCACCTCTATTTTCAGGATTAACACTTTCATTCTCCATATTTTGGTAGTGACCACATTCAACAAATAACCAAAATGTATCATATTTTTAGCCTTATATCAAATTTTGTAATATTAAAAAATTCACCAAACATAAAAAATGTTTGTGTTATGTTGTATCTCATTGTAACAAGTCAAAATTAAACAAAAGCAATTCATGAATATTAAAAGCTCAAAAATGTTGTCATCACATAGATAAAACCACTATATTTCAAGTGTAAAAAATAAACTCAAATGAAAATGATAACAATTTGGATGGTTGCAATATGTATGAGCCGTTAAATACACATTAATTTGCAAATTTGATGTGAAGTTTGATACGGCTTAGTGGTTGGGTTTGTTAATGGGAAATACCTATCCTGAGTTTGAATAGAGGCTTCTACCAATTCTACTTTTTATAATTTTTAATTTAAATTTATTAAAACTAAAAGGATTGCGAATAAGGATGACAATTAGACTCATACTCAATGGATACTCGCAAAAAAAAAAAAAAAATCACAGTGGATAAGGTAAAAATCTGCATAATGGGTATGGACACGGGGACGGATACGAGGACGGATACTATAGTACCCTCACTACCCAAACCCTACCCATTGACAATCTATAGTTGTGAAAGGCGGGGAGAAGTTATGGAAGTTGGAGATAAAAATATAAGTTTATTTAAAGGCGTGAGTCATGAATTTAATGAATATTTGGATTTTTTTTTTGAAGATGATGAATTTTTTATAAAATTTAACATTATAGTTGACAATTTAAGATATAAATAATTAAATTATAATTTAAAATTAAATAAAAAATCAAATAAAAAATAAAATAGATGAATTATTACTGAAATTAAATTAAAGAATAACTAGAGATATTTTGTAATAATTTAATTGAGACTTATTTTATTATTTTGGTTCCTTAATTGAATCCCTCGTTTATAAAATTAAAAGCAATTCTGCACAACATCTCTGTCGAGAGAAGAAAAATAATTATAAAAAAATCCTATCACTTTGTCTGTAAAACAAATGCCATACCTTCCAATTAAAAATTAAAATATCAAGTGACACCTACTCTCATGCACCATTACACTTGTTCCACTGAAAAACCATTATCATGCGTTGAAGTTTTGGTCTCATCTTAATTTTAAAAAAAAATGATGGATATAACATTTTTAAATAACATAGTATCAAACTAGTGATGTGGTAAAATATAAGTATGTTTATGTTTATCAATCAACCTCATCAAACATCAAAATAATATTATTTACAAATTAATAAAATTATTTTGATAAATTAAAAAAAAAAATTCAAAAGATGAATTATATGAAATTTCAAAAAATTAATAAATATTATTGTTAGTTTTTAAATGTATTATTTTAATATTTAAAAAAGTAGATAAACCTAAAATCACAAGTATTTTGTAACGATAACATGTTTATTAATTAATATCATATCATTAAAAATAGATTACTTAACTATCTTTACGATAAAAAATTTAATTAGAAATATAATTGTAACAAATATAAAACTCGAGGAGCCAAAATATCCAATTTTAAAAAACTAAAACTATTTTTGTGATTACAATAAAATATGAGATCAAATTAAATTTTTAACTAAGTGTAAAAATAATAATCAAATTATATTAAACTACAACAAAATATAAAACAAACATTAATCAATTGAATTTTATAAATTATATAAAACAAACATTAATCAATTGAGTTTTATTAAGTTAAAACAATAATATAATTAAAGGTCTTTAGTTTAAAAAAAATAAAAACATATTTTTTTAAAGACGTGCTTTTTTGTCCTTTTAAAAGATAATTATATTAATATTTCGATAAAATAATTATATTAATATTTCTACATAATTTTTTATTAAAAAATACAGGAGATTAAAAACACATTTTATAATATATATAATTAAAATATTTAAAAATTGAAAAACAATCACTACAACAAAATAAACATTTACCTACAAAAGCTTTTAGTGATAATATTTAAAGTTGTAGGTATAAATAATATATACTCACAGATAAATAATTTGGTGTTGTATAAGTGTCTTATATATTTGGTGGCCAAATTTGTCACTAATTGTTATAGTGACACGTTTAAATCTGTGGCTATCAAAACTGAAAGAATTTTTTTTTAAAGGAGTCAAACTTAATTATTTATGAATTTTTTTTGGTACAAATTTCTCATAATGTAAATCCTAAATTACGTATGAATGGAGTCAAAATATAAATCATAAATTGTTTATTAAGCCAAAATGTCACCTTCCTTCTCGTCTTCTCACCCAAATTGATTTCAATGGAGTCAAAACGATAAATCCTTAAATCTATCAACTTCTCACCCAAATCAACCACCTTCTCGCCGTCGATGAATCTCAATCCCCAATTCCATCGTCTTCTCGCCTTCGTTTAATCTTGAGCCTTGATTTATCACTTTCTCCCCTTCATCTTTCATGTTAAGATTAAAACTATTACATTATAATTATGTAGGGGATAAAATGATTGAATCAGCAAACAATTATTGAACCTTTGAAATTTTATAATCAATCGTTAAAATTTTATATATTACTGCCTAATTTAAATCAAGAAGAATTTAACAAATGTTTTCAGAATATTTAATAAGAATACAAAAGTATTACATTAAAAAAAATTTATATATTATTTTCAATATGATATTTTTATCTCTAAACAATTAACGCAAATGTATTTGTTAAATTTTTCTCACAACACATGTCACTCAACATGCATGCAACCTTTGTGCTTTTGCCTGCCATGATCACATGTTCTATGTCGTTGCGTTGATATCACCAACTTTTGTTATCAACCATATATATAATTAAGATGCTATAAATAGACCCATCTAGCAATTGCATGTTCACAAATAAAAATAAAAAGAAATTAAGATTGGGAAATGGAGTTGAAGAAGAAATCATTGATGAGTTTAGGTTTGTTTGTTTTGCTATTAGGATTCATTGCAACAATTGAAGGTCGTTTTGATACAAAACGAAGACCCTTGATGAATCTCCATTATAATGGTGATGGTGTTGGTTACAAAGTGAAATCCACAACGACAGCATGTTGTGACAGCTGTGTTTGCACAAAATCAATACCTCCTCAGTGTCGTTGTAATGATATGGGAGAAACTTGTCACTCTGCTTGCAAACAATGCATTTGTGCACTTTCTTATCCTCCTATTTGTCGTTGCATGGATAACACTGGCTTCTGTTATGACTCATGTAGCAAATCCAAAGATCAAGATTAGTTCTTTAAGAATCACACACAAGCATGTCATGTACAATGTAATGAGACAAAGTCCCTTAGGCTTTGTTTTTTTTGTGTGTGTATGGAAAATGAATGAATAAATAAAAAATAAGTATTTTGGCCATGCAGTTTGTTTTTGTCAAAAACAAACTGTACGGTCAATGTTTTTTTTAATTACTATCTCTCTAGTTATATATTTTGTTTTTATTTCTCAAACTATTTAAGTTGAAGTTATCATGAGGCTACTTAGATATCAAGATCTGAAATTGGAATTTCATTTTATTAAGATTAGAAAATACAAATTTTGTTTGGATTAATAGATATTAATACTTCTACCTTTTTTTTTTAGTATAAGACAAATTCGTAAAAACTATTTAAACTTACTCTCATAATTGCTAGGTTTTGGTTTTGAACGATGTCAGACATTTGCTAATTGAACTAAAATTTATAAATTAATTACTGTATTTGTCTTTCATATTGTATTACTCAATTGACAATTGTACACAAATTAATAAAATTGATTACTGTATTCATCTTTCACATTGTATTACTCAATTGACAATTTCACACAAATTAATAAAATGTTAAATAAAAGAGAGTATAATACTTTTTTAGTATAAGACATATTCGTAAAAACTACTTTAACATACCCTCATAATTGTTAGGTTTTGATTTTGAAATCATAATATGATATTATTGTATCAAACATTTGTCAATTGAACTAAATCTTATAGACTATTATTCTATTTATTTTTTATAATGTTATTGACGATTTTACATTTATCTTTTATAATGTTATTGACGATTTTACACAAACTAATAAAATATTAAATAAAAGGGAATATAATACTTTTATTAAAATATTTTTATCAAGTATCGACATATTCACCATTATCATTGTTGAATTGAAAGTTATATATGTAGAAATAATTAGAGAGTATAATTGAAAAAAGTAATTAATGTTCTATTATAATTTGGAATAATTCATTTTCGATCAATTATTTTATACAAATTGAACACTCGTTACGGAATGGAGGAAGTACTGAGTACCAGGAGTGAGTGAAATTATATTGTGAGGTGGATTAACAAATAAATTTAACTTAAGACTTAATTAAATTTTTTTATTTTTATTAATTTTTTTGAGCAAGCCAAAAAATTATAAAGCTATTCGAAATAATAAAAATAATTATAAAAGCATATACAAGGGATTGTCTAATATATCGTTGTAAACATCATTATTTTTAACAAATTTAAATAAAAATTATATTTATTTTCTACTTTTTATTATTAAAAAAATTATTTCTACTATAAATTTAAATAATGAGGATTCACCCTTAAACTATGTTTTTACATAAACGTATTTATGTTTTTACATAATATAACATATTTTTACATAAACATAGTGTCATACATACATTGATGTGGCAAATTTCAAGTATGTTTATGTTTATTCTTTGAATATCAAAATAATATTATTTAAAGAGCAAAAATAAAAATATTTTAAGAAATTAAAAATAAATTATAAAAGATGAAGTTATGAAACTAATAAGTATTCTTGTTATTATTTTAAATGCATTATTTTATTGTTTGATCATTATATAGATGAATCAAAATTTATCTATATTTTTTCGTGTTAGCATATGTCTTTTAAAAACATATTGTATCATTATTTTTAGGACAAAAAATCTAAATTGAGATCACAATCGCAAAAAGTGTCAAACTAAAAAAACCAAAAAGTTAAATTTTAAAAATCATTGAGTGTAATAAAACAGAAACTATTTAATTAAATATATAATAATAAAATTATGTTGAATTATTACTAAAAATAATTATATAAAACAACATAAATCAATTAAGTTTTATTAAGTTTAAACAATATTAAGAATACTTAAAAAAATATGTTTTTTTATTAAAGATGTTTTGGTTAAAATAATTATATTTTTCTTCTAATTTGGTAGAAAAAATATTTCGTTATATAAATTAAAAAATAAAATGAAAGCCTCCTCCAACCTCCATGCATATATCCGTGAAGGTAGATTCACAACACATGTCACTCGGCATGCAGCATTTGTGCTTGTCTGCCATCACATAACCACATGTCCTATATCACCATGTTTTGCTGTCAACCATCTTATTAGGATGCTAGACAAAATCATATATAACTGATATAATATGAT
>NC_021162.2:60967837-60991052 GCF_000331145.2 Cicer arietinum | reverse complement strand
ATATATATATATATATAGTAATGGAAGCAACTTATATATATTTTTTATCCAATGTAAAATTTTAATATTTGTAGAATTAGAAGATTATGTAAAATATTAAAGTTTTACGACGTAAGATTTCAACAATTTTTTAATTTCATATTCTATATTTTAATATTTGCTAACACTTTTTTCATAATACGTTTTAAATATTTAGTTTTAAAATGTTTATAGCTATCACATTTCTCTGACAACAATTCATAACTCTCCTCATAGACATATTTAGAAATAATTTTGTTCCGCAATTCTTTTAAAGTAGCTTAATTACTTAATAAAGATGCAAGCTTAAGAAATTTGTGATTCTACATGTACTCACTTGTATTGTTGGAAATAATATTGAAATTATAGAGTTAGTTGGTATGAATTGTAAAAATAAAAAAGTTTCATATAAGAGGGATGATATTAGTAGTATTTATAAGGTGAATGTATGTCAATTGAGGTGTGTTTTAGGAAGTAATCAATTTTATGAAGGAGTGAGAACACATGCAAGTCGACCACCACACGTGCACATCGTTGTTCGACTGACGCATGCAAATCGACCACCACATGCGCACGTCGTTGTTCAACCAGCTTGGCTAGACAAGACTTGGGTTAAGTTGTGTATTATTATTTAGTATTGACATCAGTTTTGCCAATCCAGTCAACACATAAAGTTTTTGCGTAACAATTTATGTGGATCTGGTTAATTGAACAACACATTTTTTTTTTTTTTCATCGGTTGCAAAATCCCTTTATAAATAGATTACTCTCTCTTTCTGCTTCATTTTTTTTATTTATTTCTTTCGAGTGATCATAATATCATATTACAAGTGACTTTAACTGTCATGCTTAAGAGTGTATAATTCTATAATGATTTTCTATGCGTTATTTTATGGGACTTCGTGGTTAATTGTCTTTTGGACAATTTGAACAGTGTTGTGAAACGTCTTAAAGAGAGCGATCTAATATGCGACTCAACTCAAATATTGCAAAATATCTTTAAAAAAATTACTTGGTCCGTGACTCAAAAATAATATCTTCGATAATTAAAAATTTATTTTAAAACATTTTTTCGAAAATCACAAATAACACTTGTGTTACTTGAAGTAAAAGTGGGAGACGAGGTGTCTGCTATTCTCATAGCAATTATTAAATGGGTTTCAGAATATTTTATCGACAAAAAAAAAGGAAAAAAAAAACGAAAAGCAATTATATGAGGATGTTAACTAAACTTTTGTGGCCAATTGTCATTATTGAATGATGATTTGATGCCAATTAATTAGTTGCTGATACCATCAATGTTGGTACAGAAGACTGAATTTGGTGTGATCATTAGAGTGTTGCTCGATCATCATCTTAATAGCAAGTCCAACTTCATCCTTCTCACCATTTTTTTAGTCATATTCCAACTTATAGTGAGAATATTTTGAAATAATAAGAGTTTTGTTTGGTAAGAGAAAAAGTATAAATCACTTTTTACTTTTTAGTTATTGATTATTTATTTTGGTTCTTGTAAAATAAGATAACGTGGCATCAATCTAATATATGTCGTACATATTACATGAAAAAAATTCTAACATAAATATTTTATTTAAATACAAAAAAAAACATCAATGAAAAAAAACGATATATTTGAAACCATTAAAAATAAAGAAAAAAATTCGTGATTAAAAGTATATAGTTGTAGAGAAAACAAAATATATAATCTTAGTGATCAACTATGATTCATTAAGTGACAAATCAACCATATAGGTATCTTTGTGTCTAAATATATAAGACTTTAATGAAAAAATTATGATAATTAAAAAATTGGTATTATATCGTAAGATTTAGTTTAATTGATACATATTGATATTGTATACTTAATACGATGTTTCAGATTTTAAATCCGTAATTGCACAGTTTGTATACGAATTTCTTTACTATTTCTTATACAGACTAACAAAAATTGGTCCTAATTAACATTAAATAGGTTAATTATTAAAAAATTGATACAAATTTATAAAATTTAACTCAATTAAAAAATATTGATATTATTAGATTGAAAACTATGTCCTAAATTTGAACTCAAGATTTTACAGTTTGTACGAATGTCTTTACCATTTTCTATACAGAGTAAAAAAAATTAGTACTAACATTAAATAGGTTAACAATTAATATTGATTTTACAAAATTACCCTTCTAGAATTAAAAAAAAATGGTATTTATTTTTTTTAAGGGAATTATAGTCTTTAAATATTTATTGTTGATTAAAAAATATGTAAATTAAATAAAAATATAGTAGTAAAAGAAAAATACATTTGAAAGTTCAACTTATAAAAAATTTAAGAGTGTCTTCTATCTAAGTACAATATAATTTTTTTAATTAATATGTAATTAATCAAATATGGAATTTAATATACACTAGTAGTACATAAGAACTAAGATATCTATGTTTTTTTAATCAACTACGATATCTATTTTTTTAATAGAAAAAATCGATTTACTATTCAACAAAATCAGTTGTAATAAAAAAGTAAAAACAAAGGAAATAATTCTCGATCCAAATATTTTGAAAATAAATAACAGTATATAAAGGAAATAAAAAAGCGGAATAGACACAATCACTAATTAAGCGTCACGAAAGAACATTGACACAGTTGCAATATTCAAAATCCAAAAAATAAACAAGAGTCAAAAGAAACCCCTATTATGGTTCCTATGATGTGGTGTAATTATTTGTTGATTAATACAACAATCAGAAAATCTATAATAATTTGTTCTTGTTTTACTCAAAAACCATAACTAGGATATGAGTTTTACATCATCCAACACCTTTTGAAAATCTGCAACATTTCCTTTGAAGATGATGTTATTTTTCAACAGTCATAATCATCAACAATGACGGATCTTGACAAATTTTATCGGAGACAAACATAAAATATATTATATATAAAATATTTTTAATTAATCTCATATATTTAATTTTGGTGTAATGGTAATTCTATCTTTTAGATATATTAAAAGTATTTGATTCAAATTTAAGTATTTTTAATTTTGTCAAAGAAACTAGTATATTTACAATCAAAATAACAAAAACTATTATCATGGAGAGTGTTATCACTAAACCACTCTATGTCAAAGTGCAATCAGTTTCGTATATATATTAGGTACTATGAATACTTTGGCCATTAATTTTTTTTAATTCATTTATATGATCATTATTTAGTATCTTTTAAAGTGTATTAAATTAAGGGTTTTGATTATTATTTAATTTTGACTCAGTAATTAAATAAATTGTTTTTGTAATTGTAATTAAAATAATAACAAAAAATATTATTTCAAAATAGACGAAAAAAATAAAACTTACAAATTTAGTGATGTTAAATTTAAAATATGATCAAACTCATTCATAGATGACATGTTATTCAACTATTTTCAAAGTCTTCTATTAGATGAGATAACACCTACCAAAATATTTATAAATGATAAGTAGTCTTCAATTTACAAACAAACCTATCCAAGATCCATGAGACCTTTTGGTATAAATCGCCGCTATCCAACCACTTGAGTCATGCCAAATATATTAATTTAGTAATATCTTTTCGGTTTAAATATGTATTTGATCCTTGCAATTATATTTTTTTTACTTTGGTGATCGTAAGTTTTTTATTTTTATTTTTTTTTTTATTAACATTCTTACAAATATAGTTTCATTTTAAAATAGTCATTCCATCCAACTTCTGTTACAAAAATTGTAACACTGTTTAAAATAACTATTTCTTAACAAACAAAATCCAAATACAATTAAATTATAATATTTCTTAACCTAAAATTAACCTCAAATGTTTTAGTCTTCATCCCTAGAAAACTTAAATTGCACATTCTTCTTTATGTCATTGATAGCGTTTCAGCAAGTGTACTGAATCGTTGCAAGTAATAATAAAACGGTAGTACCGAGCGTCGAACTCAATGGTTGCGTTTTACTATTGAATTATATTTAATTACTACAATTGAACAAAAGGTTCTCAAATTGATTGAAATAATATTTAACATTAACAACACTAATAAAATTGATCCTTTATTATAAGAAAAATGTCACGGATGAGTTTCACTTCAAATCCAACTTTCGTGTCTAATTTGATCCTAGTTACTGAATTCTATTATTGAATTATTACCGAATTCTCTTTATTATTCTTGCCCTAATGTCTTAGTGACAAAACCTTTAATTTCAAAGTAACCTCTAATTCCTTAGTGAATTTAAGATTATAATTAAACATGACCGTACATGAATTCTCTTTTTAAATATTGTCTCTGCAACTAATTTAATTGGTTTCATGACTTGCATCTATCCCTAGACTACAAATTCATAAATTTCTTATCTCAAGCATTCATAAAGTCCACTTCCGTTTCAAAATACGAATCGTAGAACATGTAAATGTTGATCAAGAAATAAAAAACATTAAGTGCAGAGATGAGAAAAATAATTCAATAAACTCATTCATATAACTAGAAATCAAATCAGAAAATAAGAGTTTCATCTTGTTACACTCATCCCTAACAAATAGGGTTTAGTTACTCATGACAGAGACATAAAATATAGAGATTATAGCAGAGTTACAAGAAAGATTCATGAATGATTCTTGATAAAACTACTCCAATGGTGTTAGAAACGACCGTCTTTGAGTTTCTATGGTAGGGCACAAGTCTCCCAACTTTCCAATAGTGAAAAAGATGCCTCAAAAGTGAAAAAACTGAGTTTTAATGTGTTTTTCTACGCATTGTGCGCTTCCGATGCGCTGCGGCAGGTCTTGAGCGCTGAAATGCGCTTCAGGCGCACATCATCTTATGTTTGGCGTTGAGTGCATTTTTCTCATCTTTTGAGTCTGAATTTGGTTTTGGCGTCTTCATTAAAGTTGTAGCTATGGATTTTATCTTTCATTTGCACATGGTTTGACTCCAATTGGACATCTACAACTCCAAATATGACTTAAATACTCCACATATATCATGTTGATTTCTCACCAAAATTCAGCACTACATTAAAACAAAGTAACAACACAAAACTCCAAAAAATCTCTACTTAATCAAGGAAATAAGAACATAAACATTTCTTAAAACAAATTAATAAAATTAACAAAATATATCAAATAAATCCTTAAATTAACTAATGAATAAAAGATAAATAAGATTAAAAATAATGAAAAATATGCATATGATGAAGAGTTATCAGTCATCTTCCCATTGTAGAATTCATCACGTTGTGTCTCAATTCATAAAATTAAAAAAATCTAGAAAAGCTTATGGAATTTGATTCAGAGTCAATTATATAACCAAATTATACTATCATTTTTGGACTTTTTCATACACTTCCTTAAAATCTCTTAATCTCCACACCAAGAAGATAAACTTTGATTCATAGTCAATTCTAGAATCCACCATTGTCCAACAAGTACCACTAGACGAAGAAAAAGATTATGATAACAATGAATTTGAATACAATGATGAATCTCAAATGGATGAAGATGTTGGTGGCAGTGATGAAAATTATGATGAGGAAAATGACTGAAACAATGAAGAAGAATTCGTGATTTAGGTTGGAAAGAATACTTAAATATTTGTGATTAATTTTAGGTTAAAAATTATTATAATTTAATTATATTATAGTTTCTTTTTGTTAAAAAATGGTTATGTTTTAACAGAGTTACAATTTTGGTAACAAAAATTAGATGGAAGAACTATTTTAAAATGTAACTATATTTACAGAGTTGTTAACCAAACAAAAAACTTACGAGGACTAAAATTTTTTTAAAAAAATATTATAGTTGCAAAGACTAAATACATATTTAAACTTGCTTTTTAAATGTACTATTGAAGTTCTTTTTTCCCAACTCTAAATAATTTATGTTGCAATATAAAATTTTTAAGGTTTGTAATTAAAACTACCTTCAGAGCTACTTCCTGCATTTATTTGTCTGTAAATCGAGAAGGTCAAAGACCCAAAAATTGCACTTCTTTAAACATCCATGATACTCAACATCTTGTGTTTTGTTTTGAAATATTTACAAGTAAAGGGCGATTGGTCTATTATCACAACTACATGAAATTGATCATCTAAAGTCATACATTTAGTGATAATTTCATGAGCTATCTTCTGAATTTCAGGGGATTGTGCCTCCCCGGAATGTGATGTAGCAACTCACATCATACTTCTTACTTAGCACCAACTTCCTCAGTTTCATACTTATTTTTCATAGCATCCCAAATTTTGTAGCAAACCTACAAGCATTGTAATAATCATATAGATAATCAGAAAGTCCACTAAAAATATAATTCTTGCAGAGATAATCGTTATCTTCCCATTGGATCAATTATGCAGTTTTTTTATCCTTTTATGTTTGTTCAACTATCATTGGAACCATTGGAATGTCATATTTCAGAATGTTGCCAACTATTTTCGTAGTTAAGGAAAACATCTTTTGTTGCCATCGTTTGAAGTGACATCCCTCAAACCGAAATAATTTGTTGAAGTTAGAAGCAAATAAGTTAGATAATTATTTTTTCGGTATACATGGTAGAAATAAACCTATTAAAATTTTTATTTCAGCTATTGAAGATAATATTGGGTTAAAATTGAAGACTATGTCACTCTCTTTAGGAGGTTTTCGCGGTATTGTCCAAAAAAATATCAACTACAAAGTCCCTATGATAAAATAGTCAAGTTACAAACTGTATCGATATTCCACTGTACGGTTCTAAAATTACACCCTCAAATATGGCTATTACGGTCACTCTAGAAGTACGATGCTAGGACCACTTGTATACATAAGGGATTACGACACGTCGACTACACTAAAATCAAAGGGACAATATGGTATGATGACCACTCTGAAATCGAAGAGACAGTAGAATTATGACTACTCGAAAGCCAAAGGGATAGTGGTGTTATGACCTCTCTTAAACCGAAGGAACAATGCTATTATGACTATTCTAAAATATGGAAGGGACAAAAAGAAAGGAGAGATGTGACTTAGAAGTTCGTCAAGCAGAAGTGAAAGAAAAGAGAAAGATGAAAATTGCATTTAACTTGGATGTGTTTTTCACAAAATTTTGACACTTTTTATATTGTGATGAAAGTTTTCTCATATGCGTAAACTATATAATGTGATACTTTAATATTTATAGAGTTGAAATCTAAAAAATGTGGGTAAAACTTTCAATGTAAAACTTTTAATAATTTTTAAATTAGCACGCACTAACATATTCTAACATATTCTAGATGTTCATACAATAAGCCAATGCAATCTTCGTATACATACAATTTTAGAAAGAAAGGGATATATCATCAATCATCATTCTCCGAAAAAATAATAATAATCATATATACATACATATAATAAAGAGAGGAAATTAGAGAGATGAATTTGAAGATTACGTATATTTTAAATAACAAATTAAAAAAAAAATAAAGACATTGTGAATAGTCATAATCGCCCTCATTCAAATTTAATCTCTCTATAAATGGGAAAATGCAATCTTCATATACTACATACAATTAAGAAAAGAAAGGGATATATATCATACATATAAAGAGAGAGATGGATTTCAAGATTAAGGTAGCTTTGTTAATTTTTTTCTTGGGTTTCACCACAATTATTGATGCTCGCTTTCAATTAGATTCTGGTATTTACAATGTTAACTCGACGACAACATATTTACCATGTTGTGATAAAATAGGTATTTGCACAAGATCAGTTATTCCTCTATGTAAATGTCTTGACGTTAAATCAACATGTCACCCAACTTGCGAATCATGTAAGTGTGTAGAACCTTTGAAGTGTACTTGTCTTGATTTTAATGATTATTATAATAAACTATATAAACGATGTAGGTAAGAATAATGAGACAAGTAATAGTATTTTTAATAATTTCTAGACAAAGTCATTTAGGCTTGTTTTCAACTAGGAGAATGAATAATTAGAATAAAAGCTATTTGGAAGTGCAGTTTGTTTGCCTACAACATTGCATGCTAGCTGTGTCAAAATATTTTGTTTCTTTTGCAATGGTGAAAAAATGTATGTTTTAAATGATTGTTTATCATATACATAAAAATATATATTTGATATATAGTGTTGTATATGAAAAAAATATATATAACTTTATAATATTAAGACACTAGTTTGTGTATTCTGCTTTGCATAAGTAATTAATATTTTTTATCAATTAAAAACATATATTAGAATTAAAGTAACACAATTTTTCTGGCATTTGTTGAATTCTATATAGCTGGGTATATAAAAAATAAAAATTTAAATAATAAATAAATTATTAATGTCACGATTGCGTTTGCGGAAAAAAATAAACCATCCTTACATCAGACATTGCTTTATTCAAAATAGTAATTGAAATTCTTTTAAATATAAATTAAAACCTATAAATTTTTTTTTTTTTTATAAAAAGTCAATCAATTGCTCTTATAAAGTAACAACCGATAAAAATATTAAAAAATAAAAACTACCTCTACTCATTTTTATAAGCACATCTTCCCATTTTTTTTAAACAAAAGTAAATTAAAGTTATTCTAACAAAATTTAATTTTATATAAAAATAAAAAATAATGAAACAAGAATAATTTATACAATTTTAATTATTTATAGAGTTCAATTAGTTAAACGGTTGTGGTGGTTACTATATATAGCGATCAATTATGGAGAATCTTGAAGAAAAAAAATTAATGGAGAATCTCATACACTACAATTAGAACCATCATAAGTCATAGTTTTGATGAGACAATTGTATTGTTGGATTCTTATAGTACGAATTATAAGAGTGAGAAAGATGGAAAAATTATTAATAGACATTCTTAAATAACTCTATGATATTTTGAGAAAAAAAAAAAAAGTATTGTGATTGTTGATGTGATGAATGACTATATAAAAATATATCAGTATGGAAGAAAATAGTTATTGGCTTTGGGTGCATCATATGCCGTCACGAGTTTCTGAAATGTGAATTTTTTATAAACTATTTTTATATTTATTATTGAATAATTTAAGGTAGAAACTTTTTTAATATATTTTTATGATAGAAATGTTTTAAAAATTATTAATATAAGTAGTAAAAATATTAGTTATGCCTTATTTGTCTAATACATGAAATATTATAACATTAGCTAACTCTTAAATCATATTATCTGAACACAAATTATTTTTATGGCTACGTCTTTTTTCTTTTCTGAAAAATAAATAATGTTTCAAATCAGGAACGATTTGTTTTGTCTTTACAATTAAGATAATGATATGATTAATGTTAATTTGAGACAAGTTGAATTTAAAAAAGACACAAGGGAGTAATAGAAAGTCGTTTTAATTGATGCCACCCACTGTTTGATTTTATCATAGTAGACTATTATGTGCCACATACAGCCTATCCGTGGTCCTTTAACTTAATTTTAATTTTAATTTTTTTTTTCTTTCAATTTGATTCTTTATTTTAATTTTAAGTGACAATTTGATCTTTTATATTTTAAAATATCAACAATGTTATCCTTTTTTTTACCAAAATTAAAAAAAATTATCACAATTTTCAAATAAAACCCATAAAATTAATTATATTCTTCAATATAATACAAATTTCATCAAATTTGTAACTCAAATTTTCAAATAAACTCATATTTTTATTCTTTATTTGATGTTGTTATAGATGAAAATATGAGTTTATTTAAAGATTTAAGTTATGAATTTGATGAAATTTGCATTATATTGAGAATGATAATTTATTTTATGGGTTTTGTTTGAAATTTTTGATAATTTTATTTTGAATTTTTGCAAAAAAAAAAAAAAGATTACATTATTGATATTTTAAAACATAAAAGATCAAATTGTCACTTAAAATTAAAATAAATAACCAAATCGAGAAGAAAAAAAAAAGATAAAGGACTAAAACGTTAACTGAAATTAAGGTAAGAGACTAAATGTGTTATTTAGCTATATAAATATGTCATGAAATAGGTAATCAAGATTATCCACTTACGTCGTAATTTTGAACAAGATGATGATAAGTTCCAGCTCAAATGGTCAAAAAAGAGTCAAAGCTCAACTAATAAAAGTCCATATTGTAGGTTGAACGCCTTGTTCATGTTTAAATTCGATATTTTATAGTTGTATGAGTTAATTATGATGGTATTTATTATATATTCTAAGAAAGAAAAATTTAAAAGAAATAAAGCAAGACATTGTCAATAGTCATAACCACCCTCATTTAAATTTAATCTATCTGTAAATAGGAAAATGCAATCATCATATGCATACAATTAACAAAAGAAAGTGGTGTTGAGGTAAAAACTTTTAGTCTATAAAATGCTCCCACCAATGAGGTAAAACACTAAAATTAAGTATAATAGCAATAATCAATTCTTCAGTAAAAGTTATATTTGTTTCATGTATAATTCCATTCAATTATGAAAATAATTAAATATGTGAGAATCATACTACATTCCTCTATCACTACGAAACATCTTAATCTTTCAATTGAATTGATTTTCAACTTATGTTACAAAAATCTTAAACATAGCAAGCATTTCACTGTTATTTTTCGTAAGATATACAAAACTATAGCCAGAGCAATCGTCAATAAAATTGATAACATATAACATATTTTTCTATTTCTAGAATTAAGTCTAAGCTATTTAAGCTTAAAATTATCCGTTTATTCACATGACAAAGTCGAGTATGTCAATATTAAAACCACACAACAAATAAATCAAATGAGACATTTTATTAATTTTAACATTCAACTTAAATATATCATCTCTCACGTACTCTTTCTAAACATAAATACCATTTTTAATAATGATATACAAACCATCTTCTATAGACTGAGTAAATCCAACCTCATCAGTCATCATTCACCGAAATAAAATAATCATATATACATACATATTATAAAAAGAGAAAATTAGAGAGATAAATTTGAAGATTAAAAGGAAATAAAGTAAGATATGGTCGATAGTCATATACTACGCACAATTGCGAAAAGAAATAGATATATATCATCAATATTCAACAAAACAAAACCAAAAACATCATACATATAAAGAGATGGATTTGAAGATTAAGGTAGCTTTGTTAATATATTTTTCTTGGATTTCGCCATAATTATTGATGCTCACTTTGATATTCATTCTAGTAATTACAATGTTAACTCGACCAACAATATCTAAACCATGTTATGTTATTTTTGAGTTTTGAAAAACTTTTAAAATTCAATTTATGCCACAGAAAATAAATTGGGTTGAATCGCGGACTAGATCGCTCTCTTTAAGACGTTTCGCGGTACTGCCTAAATTGTGCAAGGAAGACTATCAACCGCGAAGTCCCCAAGATAAAACAGTTCAAATACATTGTATCGGAGTTCTATTGTACTGTAGAATCCCGTTCTAGAATTACACTCTCAATATGGCAGTCGGATGGCTGCCACTCGTAATATGGTACTAAGATCACTCGAAAGAAAAAGAAGAAGTGGGAAAGAAAGGAGGATAAGAGAGAAAAGTCTCATAATCATAGAGCTTTTGGTGTGTTTTTCCAACTAAGGAGAATCCTCTATTTATAGAGAAAATATGCAATTGGATTAGAGAAAAAGGTGTGATCCATTAGGTCTGATACACTAAACGTGTGCTCCAATCTTTAGGTTTTTGACCACATAAATGTGTGCTCCAAACTTATGGTTTTAACTGAGCAATAACAGATGTGTGAGACAAAATATTAGGGTTTTGACCAAAGAATTGATGCGCGAAATTGAGGGCAAAGAACTGACTGGATCAGATGTTGAATGTTGACTCGGTGGATGACAATTACGTAATTAACATATTAATAAGAGATAAAAACGCAAGCATTCATTTAATATTAAATAAATTATTTATTTATTTATTTTTCATATACTAAAAAATAATACACCATTTAGGTCAGGCTCATGCCCAGTCGAGTCGGTCGAAAGGTGGTGCGCGTAAGTGAGATGATCAATTTTGCATGCGTTCTTCCTCCTTTTTAAAATTGAGGTACCCCTTGGGGAACACCCCAAGTTCCATACATATCCACCTTATAAATACTACTAGTGTGTGATATCCTCCTATATATGACTTTCTTATTTTTTCAATTCACAACAACACTAACTCTCATTAATGTCATCATTATTACCAACAATCTTCCATTAATATCACCATCATTTCCAACATGTTGTGATTTAAGTATCTTCATATATACACAGGTTGTTAAATGTAGATGTGGTGATGTTAGAAAACATGTCACACAAATTACAAGTCATGTAGGTGTATAGAACCTTTGAAGTGTACTTGTCTTAATATTAACCATTTTGTTTATAAACCATGTAAGTCAACCTAATTAAGAACGAGACAAGTTATAGTAGTTTTAATAATTACTAGACAAAGTCATTTAGGCTTTGTTTTCCACTAGGAGAATGAATAATTAATTAGAATAAAAGCTACTTGAACGTGTAGTTTGTTTGCCTCAAACACTGTATGCCAGTTGTGTTAAAATGTTTAGTTTCTTTTGTAATGGTGACAAACTGTATGTGTTTTATATATTGTATTTTTTGTGTGTGAATCTATTGTTTATTTTTTAATTTTCCCCTGAAATTATTTTCGTCTCCAATTTGAATCAATAAGAATATATAAATAAATAAAATAATGAGACGAACGTAATTAGTGTTTTATCTAAGGTCATGTTGTTTTAATTGATTATCGTACTCTCGATTAGAGATGAAAATAGGTTAGGCCGTCCGTCAGGGGCCTATTGTCCGGCTTACTTTTGGTCTGACCTGACCTATTTAATAAAAAGGCTAGGCTCAGACTATTTTTAAAGCATGTTTATATAAATAGGTCAGACTCAGACTTATAAAAAAGCCTATTAGGCCTCACAGGCTAGCCTATATATATATTTTATTATTTATTAACGCTATTTTTTATTATTATATTAATAATATTATTTCCTATTTTAAATTCTATCAATTAGGCAATCACTCAGTAGTCATTCCATATTCGATAGTCGTTCCATATTTAGTAGTCGTTCCATATTCGGTAGCCATTCAATTAGTCAATCACTCAGTAGTCATTTCATATTTGTTTGAGAGGTAACAATTGGTGCATTTATTTCATAAAAAATCTATTCTTTGAAACCAAAAATTATGTTTTAGGGTTTAAAAAATGTTTGTTTCAAAAATTTTTTAAATCCAGGCCAGACCAAACTTTTAAAAAGGTCAGGCGATGCCAAAAAAAGAGTCTATGATAGGTCGTAAGTCAGGCTTATGCCTAAAGAATTAATTGTGTGTGTGACACCCTAACCCCCAAAATAACATTTATAATAATATATACTAAATTATTTGAAGAAAACTTGCAAAAGATAAAGAAAATTTGTTAAATAGGATAAAAACTTTAATATCTACTTTAGGATATCACGTTTCTCTAAATACACATGTAACAATTCAACTTTGTTCCTCAATTAAAATAGTACAATATCAATGAATTTGATTTAACTAGAATTTCTTGATTTAATTCCCAAAGCTTACTCGTACTAAGTTTTCATATAAAAAGTCATTTGTAATAACATAAGTAAAATACACATTACAACTCTTAATTTCCGGTATCACCTATCAGAGCGGAGTTTCTCCCAAACTTGAACTTCGAGACTCATTAACCTATAATAACTGCGATTTCGCAAACGCATGGCCAAGCCAGTCAAACACAAACAACGAAGGAGGTGAGTTTTGAAATCATGTTGATAGTATAATATAAATAAGAGAAACACGCAATTAATCATCAATAAACCGTATCATTACACAAACATTCTTCAAGGAAAACATCACATTATATAGTCAAAATCAAAGAAAATCAATACACTTCATTGTAACATCAAATGATCGCATAAATTATTATCACAAATAATACATTTTAATCACAACAAAACAATCACAAGAAAATGCAATGCTATACATGAGCTTAGACTCTACTTCACAATGTGGTACCATTCTAACTCTCTGAAGTACTTGGTTAGAAGGCTTGATACTATGCCACCATCCCGGTGGACGGGCAATTCAAATTGGTCATGTCCTCATAGATCCCCTCAACTCAACCCGAGACACATATACGTGACAGTCGAGGTAAACGTGTGTTGCGTGGTAGCTCCCGACATTTGGAGTGCTACCTCCAAGTCACCTAGGAATTCCCCACCCGAATACCTCCAAGGTCTAACAATCTTGCCTTAAGGCTCGACAGCAGACCGCCACAATCAGACTCATTCAGTTGTATTTCCCTGGAATCACTAGGCTTGTCGGGCTCTACCTATATGATGACAAAACAATCTTCACTTCGTAAATTCTCAATATTTATTTTCTCCCCTCATTGGCTTAGACTACTCCATTAAGGGCGTCATCTTTAGGAATCATCACTATCTCATCACAATTTTATAATATCACTATCATCAATCAAAAAACATCACTATTATCACGTATACATATATCATACCACATTAACATATATCTTTTATTATCACATCACATTAATTCGTCTAATCAAACATATGAACATAATTTCATTCGACATCCAACATCACAATAATGACAAATATCAACTACCACACAATTATCAAGAATTAAATCAATCAACACATTATAAACATTTCTAATTTCACATTTTAATCTCACAATTCTCATATTTCACATTAATCAATTTATCTTTCAAATGGCTACTGTCGTACCTAGCAAGCCCCATATAAATCGTTGGGAAATACGGTTTTCTGTTCATCTCACAATATATTATATTTATGAATTCAAACGCTCTATCACCCCTTACATGGTTTGATGATCTCATATGGTATAAGTTAGAGAAGTTTCATCAACAGCGGAGAAATCTAAAATATTGGAAGACTCGAAACAATGTTTATGGGTAACCGCGACGACACTGAAATTCAAAATAAAAAATGCATCAATGTCGAACATTAACTATCAATATAGGTTCGAAACAGAATAAACGACGAACACGAGATTTGTCGGGAAGGGTGTAGAATGATGATTTCGATGCGTAGATCATAGAAATATTCTATGTTGTTTTAGACCACCACTACGACGATCATAAGGCCTTGCAACTATGTTGAAAGTGAACAAATAATGGGTCAACAACTTGATTCTTCATTCACGTGGCAGTTGAATGAGGGTGATTTTGATGAAGATAATAAATATAAAGGAGGTGTATTGATCATTCAATCATTAAATAGGAAGCCTTTGATCTGCTTTTTGAGAGCGCTGAATTATTCGATTTGAAAAAGGTGGAAAAGGGTCATAGCACCAGCACCTGAACGTTTACTCTTACTGCTTCAGGTTCACCTCTTTTCTTAGGATTGGCTGCCCTGATGTTCTTGTTTGGAGTCATTTGTTTATCACAAAACAACTCCACCTTAGTCACTGCCATAGTTGAAAAAATAATGAATTTTAATTTACGACAAAATCCTTATTTCAAAACGATATATTTACAAGAGTGGCGGCTGTTGCTTGGCTGTGCGCTCATATTATTATATAAACATTAGGTATTAGGTATAAGTGTATATGATATAATAACATATAAAGTATTACTATGATTAGGTAGCGATCGGCAAACAAATTTTCAAACGAGAGATTGTTTATAATAACTATTATATTATATAAATATCAAATTAGTTATATATATATATATAATCTAGAAAAACAACGTAAGAGTATATCTTTAAATCTTATCTTATTTTATTGTTATTTTTTTTAAAACATTTCCAATAACTTAATCATTATTTACATATAATAAAAATATATTTAATTATGAAAGATGTGGGTAGCAATAATAATAGCATATCATAGTTAAAATAAAACATTTTAAAATTAATAAATTTACTTTTGAAATCAGATAAATATATTAATATAAATAATTTTAAATAAGACGAAACATAAATATAAACACGTAAAGAATTATTACATTCCAACAAATACACATATAATAATGTTTATAATAGCAAAAATAATTTGGAGTGTTTTGTTCTCATTCTCTTTTTCGTTTTCTTTATTATTATTATTATTATTATTATTATTATTATTATTATTATTATTATTATTATTATTATTATTATTATTATTAATATTAATATTATTATTATTATTATTATTTTTATTTTTATTATTATTATTATTATTATTATTATTATTAATTAAATTTTACTCTTGCATAGAGGCCTAATCCATAAAACACATCTTGCTCATTTCTTTTAATTTTTTATTTATTTTTAAACACAATTTAATTTTTAAAATATTACTAATATTTCAAAACTAATATTTTATAAAATCAAGTAATTAATCTTTTTAAGATACATTAATCATTAAGATTCTCATATTCAAAATAATCACTATAATTATACTTATATTTTTCAAATACTCAAATTAAAATACTATCATCATTAGAGAATATTTGAAATTATAAAATAAATAAATATATAATCAAATTATTTATCTATAATAGTATTTAACTAAGAAAATAATTTATTATAAAATTTAGAGTGTTACAATTCTTCATTCGTTAAAGAAATTTCGTCCTCGAAATTTGTGGTGATTGAACTAATATCTAACTTACCACCTTCTAGATTCAAACTTAGTCTATACATGTATTTAAGACATTTACTATTTAATTAAGCACATTGTGTCAAAAATCAATTAGCTTAACATGATAGGTTAACATGACAACAATTTAATTAAACACATCACATTCAATAATTTAATTATGAAGCGAATATCATGATCATGATTAGTCAGTATCATATATAGATAAAACTAAACATGTGAATTTTAGTCAACAACAACTTACTACATTCAGTTACGTCAAATAACACATATATCAAATACGTTTTCAAGTTCAACTAACTCCTCAAACAATATTCTACTAGTTTCAATCTACTAAAAGGGTGTTTAAATCGTAAATACAATTACTCTATAAGTTTCACAAAGTTAGACAAATAGAGAAACATTTAAAATATATCACACCTTCATGAATTACGAACATAAATGCATATAACAACTCGATGTTCTACAATCACTTAAGTTTTTTAAAACAAAACTAACGTGCATAATTATAGTGGAATAGAACAATTTTTTTTTTCACATATAGTTTCAAACACACCCAAAGTCTAACTTAATTTTAAAATGCTACACAAAATTCATTTATAGAACCCTTACAATAGTTCTAGGTCCTTATCAAATAAAACAATATATAGAACTAAAAAGACACTAACACAATGCACTTATTTATTTTAAGCATGTTACTTAGAATATCAAATATACTTAATTGAATGTTTAATTTAAGTACACACAACCAACCTAATATTCACTCACCTAATCAGTTATTAAGCATTCAACATGGGTGTCACATAAGACTCATAATCGCTCAAAGTTGTATAACAGATGAATATGATTTCTAACTATTTCCAAAATAAAATTAACAAGTATTTATACTAATAATAACTACGAATTATTGTTGCATCTTTGATCGACGATGAGTCATCGGGGTAGCTTGTCCCTCCTACTCATGTAGTCAACTACTTAAGGAACTATAATTGTAGTCATTCAAATTCAAACAGGGGTAATTAAAAGTATCTTTAACATGATTCAGGAGTGCGAAGGCGGCGCCACAACTCCTACTCCTTACTTAAAGTTAAAAACTCACTTAATTACACATTGACAATAATTTATTGGTAATTTACAACTAGTTACAACAACAAGGAAATGACACTAATATCAATATATAATCAATAATCTGATTGAAGAAATATAGAACTATTTCACTTTTAGATGCTCTCGACTACTCTAACTCTATACACCAATTCCCAACAATTAGAACACTTGAAAAACGAACAATTTAATATTTACATAATCATATACACATTCAAATAACTGATCCAAAAATCAGCACCAAGATTTTACGTTCATCTCATAACTCAAACGATGATTCAAAAAATGAAACATATTCTCATAGAGGTCTAGCTGCTCCAAATTGATTACGATTACATTTTCTTTTGAGTTAACCATCACTTAAAAGTTACAACAAATGAAAGCATATATAGATTTTCCAAGTAGAAGATAAGATAAATAATTATTTACTAGAAGATACAATACATTACCAAATCAAATTGAATCAGGTAGGGCAAAAACCACTTTCAAGGTTACACACATCATTCTAAAAATTAATTTATAGACTTAAATTATTATTAAAAAATATCACTAACCATTTAACACCCAAAAAAAATTATAGAGAATTCCAAATTTTTCTTTAAATTGTTTCTCGATAATTCAAGTCTAAATAAAAATAACTAAGATAAATCACGTTTCTAAATACAATACAAATAAAATAAATCACGGATATTTTTAAAATCTATAAGATTTCTAAAAATTCATTCATATTTAATCATCAAAAACACATTTTTAAATAGTTCATCACTGTAAAAATTATGATTTTCAACTTATATTTTGAAATAAAATTTAAACTATATATATATATATATAGAAGTGACATCCCTTAAACCGAAACCATTTGTTGAAGTTAGAAGCAGATGAATTAGATAATTATTTTTTCGGTATACATGGTAGAAATAAACTTATTAAAATTGTTATTTTAGCCATTAAATATATTATTGGGTTAAAATCGCAGACTATGTCACTCTCTTTAAGAGGTTTTCGCGATATTTTCCAAAATAATACAAGTTGACTATCAACTACTACGTCCCCATGATAAAATAGTCAAAATCATTCCATTGTACGGTTCTAGAATTACACATTTAAATATGGCTATTACGGCCACTCTAAGTACGGTACTAAGACCATTCATATACATAAGGGACTATGACACTTCGACTACTCTAAAACCGAAGGCATAATGTGGTATGATGACCACTCTAAAATGGAAGAGACAATGGTATTATGACTACTATAAAACCAAAGGGACATTGGTGTTATGACCTCTCTTAAAACGAAGGAACAATGATATTATGAATACTCTTAAATATCGTAGGGACAAAAAGAAAAGGAGAAGTGACTTAGAAGTGCGCCAATAGACCAATGCAATCATCGTATACATACAATTTAGAAAAAAAGGATATATCAGCAATCATCATTCTCCAAAAAAAAAATAATCATATATACATTCATATGATAAAGAAAGAAAATTAGAGAGATGAATTTGAAGATTAAGTATATTTTAAAAAATAAATTAAAAGGAAATAAAGTAAGCCATTGTCAATAGTCATAATCGCCCTCATTCAAATTTAATCTCTCTATAAATGGGAAAATGCAATCTTCATATACTACATACAATTAAGAAAAGAAAGGGATATATATCATACATATAAAGAGAGAGAAAATTAGAGAGATGGATTTCAAGATTAAGGTAGCTTTGTTAATTTTTTTCTTGGGTTTCACCACAATTATTGATGCTCGCTTTCAATTAGATTCTGGTAATTACTATGTTAAGTCGACGACAACATATTTACCATGTTGTGCTAAAATAGGTCCTTGCACAAGATCAGTTATTCCTCTATGTAAATGTCTTGATGTTAACATACAATGTCACTCAACTTGCGTATCATGTGAGTGTCATGGTTTCAAGTGTAAGTGTCTTGATATTAATGATTATCATAATAAACGATGTAAGAGAACCTAATTAAGAATAAGACAAGTAATAGTAGTTTTAATAGTAGGGTCGACCGACCCATACAAGTTTGGTGACCCTATTAAATAAGAGATATTACCACTATATGTACTTATATATAAAATCAGATTATGAGAATTAATAAAATTGATACTAATACTAAATTTGTTAATATTTTATTATTTATTTATTATTATTATTATTATTATTATTATTATTTATTATTATTATTATTATTATTATTATAATTATTATTATTACATTTTAACTTTTAAAAGAGCGAGTTGGATAATATTTTCATTATAATAATTAGTATTAACAGAAAATCAACATAAAAATATTAATAGAAAACCTGACTAAACTTACTTAGTAGTATATATTTTTGTAGGAGATCTTTTTTCTTTATTAAATAATTTCATTTTTTAGGTACGAGGCACGGGCCTTTGTAATTCATTTGGCAATTGGGTTGTGTCTGATTTTAAGTAATTAAATTTATATTTATACAATAAATATTATCGTTAAAATAATATTGAAATATGCGATAAGAATTAACCAACAAAATAGAAAAATAAAGAATTGCAGAGAAAAACGAAAATGGAGAACGTTTTGCATTTTCTGCTGAAAACGGAGAACGTTCTTGACACAACTGAAAAATCAAAAAATCAGAAACGGAGAACGTTCTTGGTTTTCCTTTCTACAGTTTTGTAAACCAGTTTTCACAATCAATATTAAACGAAAATTAAAGAAAGATAAGGGAAGAATAATACCAAAATTTTATGTGTTCGGTCTCAATTGAGGAGACCTACGTCACAGACAAATAAACAAGATTAATCCACTATTAATGATTGGATTTTACAAGATCGACCTTCTTAAGATTGATCTCCTAGTATGTATCAATATTTATAAACCAGCAATACTAGTTTTTTCACTCAATCTTTTTTTTTTCTCTTAATCTTTCTTCTCTGAATTTCTATGAATCATGAATTGCATATACCTCTCTTAGTATCCAGCTCTTACTGCTACAACCACATTACTTATAGCTGCTACAATATTATAGCTTCATTTATAGTATACACAAGCAAACTAACTATAATCACCGATCATAACTAACTTGGTCAAAGGTAGTTATAACAACCCCTAAAGCTTAACCAACTTTAATTAAATGATTTGAGGCACGTATTCACAATTATAAACATTTGTGACTCAAATAAGTAATGGATTCAGGTGTGACGTCAAAAGTTCCCTATATATCATGTTTCCAGATAGCAATATTCTATGTAGACCTCAACTCCCGAATCAACTTCACACCTCAACAATTGCTGCCAGCTCTGCCACCCTTCTTTTTATTTGAAATAGTAATTGTAATAAATAAATAATCTAAAATTAAAGTAATATTCTACATCAACTGTGGTTTAGTTAAAATCAAATGGTCTACAAATTTGTAAAAAGAGTTAAAATTAGAAAATTAAAAGTACAATTTTAAAAATATAGAGGCAAAAATTGTAAGATTTAAAAAGTTAGGGATCAAACTACATTTTAGCTTAATATATATCTAGCTACTCAAAATACTTATTTACTGGTCCAAATTAATAAATATAACAAGAATAATTAGTTTGTTTATTTATTATTAGTCCAAAGAGATAGTACTCATAACTCATTGTAATATTGAAATTATTAAAATTATATAATAAAAAAATTACTTTTTAGAAATTTATAAAGGATTCAAAAACATTTTATTAAAAAAGACATTATGGATGATTTTAACTCCTTAAAACATTGTTGAACATAATATTTTAAAATAACTAATTTTTAGTTTTTATTTTCTTAGTTGCGAATATAATTTACATTTTATATATAAAAAATATTAAAAATAAAAATAAATCTTATTGGTTAACTAATTTTAATATATTTGTAAATATTAATTTAATATATTAGTTTTTAATTTTTTTATACTTGGTGTCCTCATAAAATATGTTCTAGCTTTGCGATCGATTATTCCTTTGAAGACACTTAATATTGTTCATTTATTTATTCTTCCAAAATTAAACAAATGAAAATGTTTGGTTGATAACCCCTTTAATTGACACCATCAGTTATTGGACTACTTGAATTACGCTCTAGATATTTCTGTCCTACATGAAATGAAATATTAATTGAGACTATGTTATTAGTAGAGGTTATCGTCACGTTATTAAACTCTTAAAGTGTCACCTTATTTCATGGTGCACGCGGGAGACTAATTGATGAGTCAAGCCTAATTTGATGAATTGAATAATAAAAAATGTCATGAAATATATTGTCACCAAGATTATCCAGGTTGACGCTGCATATAGCAAACTTGACACAACCATTATTATTTTTCGTATGAAGATCACATATTATATATATATATATATATATATATATATATATATATATATATATATATATATATATATATATATATATGGAAGCTTATTCGGTGAAAACGGAATAATTATTATGAGAAATGATAACTATTAATAATAATTATTAGATTTAGTTAATGTCTAATATTAAATTATTTACTAAAAATGTGATGTGAATGTATCTCTACCCAACTCTTAGATACTATATTATAATATTTTTAAATTTTTTTTTTTTATTTTTGTAATAATTTGAATTACAAATTCATTAATGTTGTATCTAAAAAATAAAACTTGTTCCCATCCTTGTGAGATAAAATTATTTAAGGATTTTATTTTTATTTTTATTTTTATATTTTTTTAACTCAAGAATTTTAATTTTATTAAACCTGTATTTTTATTATTTTTATTATTTATCAAAATAAAAAATGCTCTTCAATCGTCGTTTTTTTTTAATAAAAATAAATCTGAAAATTTTTTACATTTCCAACAATCCCTTGAAAGATAATTTTCAAAATTAAATATAGAACTTCTAAAAATTAAATTTTGAATATCATAATTCAAACTAACCACAGCCACCATTTTATTACAATAAACAAATTAATGAATTTATTAATAAAATTGTTTATAATAGTTAATTCTAAATTAATAATGCTTAAATAAAAAGAAATTGTTAGATTATATAAACTCGAAATAACATTTTCAATAATTAAGTTACAATGATTGAAATTTAAAATTTATGAAATTCGAGTCAATAAAATATTACAATAATAAGAATTGTAATTTGAAAGTTACACTAATATTACAATAAACAATACAAATGCAGATTTAATGAAAATAAAATCCTTGAGTCAAAAAAATATAAAAATAATATCGTCATTACGGAGTTTTTAATTCGAGTTATTATGAAAATAGAAATAAAATCAATTTAGAGACATATAGTATCTAAGAGTTGTTTGGTTCGAATACAATGACATAATCTTTATTCAGTAATTTAATCTTATGTATTAATTAAATCTAATAATTAATATTAATTGTTCTTGTTTCTCATAATAACTATTGATTCTCACTTGATAGACTCCTTTTATATATATATATATATATATATATA
>NC_021162.2:60931929-60967694 GCF_000331145.2 Cicer arietinum | reverse complement strand
ATATAATATTAGAGATTAACTATTATACACTGTTAATATAAAAAAAAATTATATTATCAACATATCACAAATATTCGTAGGTATAACTTCAAAAATAATTATTGTATAAGTTAAATATTTTAAATTATTTAATTATTATAATACATTGACGATATAAAAATTGTTTACAATAAAAATGCATACAAATATTAAATTCATATTATTATTAAAAATGGGAGTACATAAGACAGATTTTTTGGTCAGAAACGAAGTTAGACATTATCACTAGTTAACCGCCCTCATTCTAATTTAATATATCTATAAATAGAGTAATGCATTAGTACAATATGTACATTAATTAAAGAAAGAAAAAGATATCAAACTTAAAGAGAGAGAGAAAAAAATATGGAGTTGAAGATGAAAGTGGTTTTGTTACTTTTAATCTTGGGTTTTGCCACAACTATTATTGATGCTCGTTTTGATTCAAACTCTCACATTAGTCAAGTGGTTTCCAATGGTAAGGATAAGGATGTTGGTTACTATGTCAAATCAACAACATGTACACCATGTTGTGATAATTGTAGTTGCACAAAATCAATTCCTCCTCAATGTAGATGTACAGATGTTAAACCAACTTGTCACTCAGCTTGCAAGTCTTGTAGGTGTTTTGAGACATGATATCACTGACTTTTGCTATGAACCATGTAACTCAACAATAGCTAAGGTTCATTAAGAGTTAATGAGACAAGTTATTTTTAATACTATGATGTTAAACAAACTCATTTAGGCTTTGTTTTCCACTAGAAGAATGAATAATTAGAATAAAACCTATTTGGACATGCAGTTTGTTTGCCTCAAACACTGTTGTGCCAAAATGTTTATAATTTCCTTTGAAATGTTGGCAAAATGTTTGTTTTTAATTAATTTCCTCCTTGATATGATTTTAATTAATTAGTTTTGTAGTTGGCAATACAAACTACAATTTGTAGGATTCACAAAGTGATGCTATGGGAGAATGGAGTGTAGTGGGTATAAGTGTCAATTTTATAAATTTACTATTTATTGGTTCAGCTCGTATAATGGAATGTGTACCACAATTACATTCACAGTGCCACAAGATGCATGTTAGTAAAAAAGAAAATACACAATTTGGTCTCTTGTTTCTATAATCAGCACATAAGAAAGAAAACAGCAAATAATGTCATGTAATGTATTCCAACAACACATCATTGGCAATGAACAACATAACTTTTCATTATCACATTTTTTCCTGTTGAGGAAACACATAAATACTAGGATGAGGTTCATGCTTCTATTCATAATCCAATCATAGTAGAACCAAACCAACATCCAAGCCTACCCTATTAAAAAGGGGGAGGGTGTTACTGTTACCAACACTCATCCAATCATTGTTTTCTTCAAACACAGCATGACACTCAAACATTAACTTTTTTTGGTGGGGATGAATATATTGTGTATCCACAAGATGAAATTTGTAAACAATGCAGTAGGGTCATCATGATGCAGAAAACACAATCAGCAATAAACCTTTTGTACAAACTCTTCACTTTTTTCCTGTATTTCGTTTGGCTTCAAGTGTTGTTCCCTCCATAAGCGCGACTTGAGCTTCGCTCTCCATCCCTAGTCCAGCCAAAGAAACAGATTGAAGATAAGACGCAATGTGCCATAGAGGGGAAATTACTTGTGCTTGCATCGCATCGTTCATTGCTTCCTGAGGCATGTCGTTGATGAGATAACACAAGCTGCGACGCGCATGGACAGTTGGCGAAACCATTGTTCCAACATCAATGAACTACATGTGAAACAGTCAACTCTCATTAAACAGATTAACTAAAAAGAACCAAACCAAATGTCAAATATAACTTCTAAATAGGAAGGATCCAAGAGTTCTACTGAAATGCTTCCTTCATTGACTTGATACACAATCAAATATAAGAATCAATTACTTTATTATCATACCAACCGCATAAGCATATTGATGCATAATTCTAGTCAGAAATCAAAAGAATTATTTGTCATTGTGAAAAGCTCGCATCAAACTACAACTGTAGAAGAGTTATTCTAAAATATATTGACAAGAGATCTATTTTTTATCATGCAAAAAGTTTAGAACAATGTATTAAAATCAAACTAGCAATCAAACCAGAGAGACTTCTGAGTCATGATTCAACTGCTTTAAACTGCTTGAACCAGGACGAAATCGTAGATGAACCACTCAAATAATCGAACCATTGATAGTGCTGATTCACAGTTCAACCGATTGATCAATTCAGTTCCATTCGGTTTTTAAAATATTGATTTAGAATACAAAAATAGCTGCCGATTTTCCAAAAGTCCAATACCAAAAGAAATCTACCTGCGTGTAGCACTCTATTGCTAGTTTTAAGTCTTTCTGCCGGAAAGCAGCATCCCCTTTTTGCTTACAATTTAGCGAGTCTTGCATTTGATCAGTCCACATTTGGAAAGATAACTGCAGTGTCAGGGAAGATAACTCACGAGTTAGCATCGAAAATAATAAACGATAATATATCATTTCATAGTTTGCGTGAGTAAATATATTGCACCTTAAATTAATAACCAATTAAGAAATACAAGAATTAGTAAAGAATCTAATATTGGAAGAAATATATTAAAAGGAATGTAGAAATTGATTAAAACCTCGTTTGCCACTCCTTCGTCATCTTTATAGCCAATATTTTCGAGAACTTCATGTATAGCAGTCAAGTCCTTTCTTGAACATGCGTCACCAAGTGGCGACAAGGAAGCAACAGTAGTGGCACTATTTTGGATACCCATCAATGAGTGAGAAGGAACCTAGAAAGAAATTTGTAGGAATGAATTTTGGTAAGACAAAATAATAAGGAGTGGAACTTCAAAGCTTGATTAGTTTGTGTTCTGTTGTCATGAATGTCATTCATGTGTGCACCAAGATACCCAAGTAGAAATGTAGAAAACATGCTGCATTTTCAGTATGAAAATTGTAATTTTTGTTTCAATTTTGAGAAAATTCAGTAGTCACATTTTGTCTTTGCCTTGACACTAAAGAAGAGCCTAAGTAGTGGCATTTTTCAATTTTACTACGAGGAAGCTACATAGCACCGACACTTCAGACTATAGATGTGTCCAATGTTTGACATGTGTCGATATCTAACACTGACACGACACAACAACATGTATTACATTCAATAACTTTCATTTTCATAAGTTATTACAAGTGTCAGTGTCGTGTTTGGTGGTCATGTATGTGTTAGTGCTTCATAGTTAGGAAGCGATGTTTTGCTAATAATAGTAGTAATAATAATAATAATAGTAGTATTAGTAGAAAGCCACACCTCTGTTTCTTTCTGCAGAGGAGCTAAAGCAGCCACTAATGATTTTGTATTAGGCCGTTCTCTAGGTTCATACTGTAAACATCGAGATGCCAAGCGCACCAACTCAGTTCCATCATCCTCAGAAAATTGTCCTTCCAAACAAGAATCTGTTAGCATCTGAAGATTTCTGTCGCGAATCAAATCAAGGGCCTGCTCCAAAAATTTTGAAATTAGCTATGCAAGTTTATAAATATGGATCTAAATGAGAAACATAGCGTCAAATTTACGCTATCTTCAACTTCGCAATGGTAAATATTTATATCATTTGACTTACATGACTTGGGGGGATATGCTTCCCACTAAGAAGGTCAAGCAAAAGAGTGCCAAAGCTATATATTACACTTTCCGGTGTTACTCGCCCTACAGAACAAACAAGACTTATGACTCAATAACTTGATGCAACAACTTCGAAATTCTAAATAAATCACAACTTTTTGCATACAAATTTAAATAAAACCATAACAGCAACGAAATATGGCACACCGGTTCTGAGATACTCTGGAGGGGTAAATGCCAAATTTGTGCTATAACTTTTACCATCTCTACTATTCTTCATAAGGCCAAAACTTGAAAGTCTAGGATTACCATCCTGTAAATTTTAACATATCATTTATATTAATCAAATAATGTTAAACTTATAAAAAAAAGTACAAAGCTTACTTCATCAAATAGAACTCTATATGCATTAAGGTCGTGATAGAGGCCACGTCCGTTGCTTGTACAGTATTCTAGAGCTTCTGCGAGATGTAGAACAACTCTGAGTCGCATTGCCCATTTCATCGGTTGTGCATCCCCTGATATAGACATATATACCACTTCAACAATACAATCATGACAATGTATCAAAGAAAACATGTTTTGTTTAGAGTTTGGATGCCGCAGAATAAGTTCTGGCTTTTTCAAAATTAAAAGTAAATAAGAATTGCTTCATCCTTACAAGATCAATTTTCACGTTTTCAAATTATTTCGTTTTGTAAATTTAGTAATAGTTAATTCTACTTATCTTACATATATTGATAATTTAGCACTTCAAAATATGAACCTTCCTTAAAATATCCAAACAAGTTTTTCTCTTCAAATCAATTTTCCAACAATCCATTCTTACAAGAGCTTTCTCTTCATAAATAATCTCCAAAATCTATGCCAAACACACAGAAGTCAATATATTTTACTGTGTTACTATTTCCTTCCAAAATAAAAAAGGATGATATATGCATGAAATGAGCTATTACAGTGGAAAAGGTGTTTTGCAAGAGTTTCATTGGGCATGTATTCGGCCACAAGCAACCTCTCATCGCCTTCACAACAACAACCAAGCAGATTTGCCAATCTTTGGTTACGAAGCTGACCAACTGATCTAGCTTCCTCCTACAATTACGAAAAATTGTTTCGATTAATTGAAAGTGAAAAGGACAGATTCAAATGAAACTATACTAGCACAACTTTGTGCACTAGCTTCAGAAAAATAATCAAACCTAACCATTTTAATAACTATTATGAATCCAACTGTGATAGCAAATTTATATCGCCTTTTAATCACTAAACACAAGCACATCACACATTGCCATCAACAACTTTTCAAGCTCGAAACTTTGTTTTGTGTAGTTCAAGGTCTTGATTCGTGAACACGAGAATTGAAAGTTTAAGCGTATGTTTGAAGAAGTCATTGAAAAAGAAAGGATAATATTTACCAAAAACTGTTGAGTATCAGGCCAAGCACTTCTATTAAACCTCTTAACAACAATCCTCGTTTGATTCTCCATCTTCCCTTTATAAACAACATTTGGAGCCTTTTCACCGTGTTCAGATACTATATTCTCAACATTAAAACCAGATGTTGCATTATTAAGTTGCTCCAACGTAAATTCACGAAATGCACGACCATTATTGGCCTCAATTCTGTCCTCATTCTCTGCAACAAACAATCACAATAAACAAAAATCAAGTACCAATGATAGTTTACTCAGCACAACAGAATGTACTAACAGCATTAACATATCGCTTTTACGGTTTTACCTACCGGCATTAGGAACTTCAAGAGTAGATGCCTTAACGTGGGAGTCGACACAACATGGCACGAGGCTGGAGCACTGAATCCCCATTTTCAAACACTTAAATCAAATCCAAATCAACAAAAAACCTCTTCCACTTCTAATGATGTGCTTTTTATATCAAACACCATCAAACTCGAAAATGGGACTATACCAAAGCTCATATAACAGTAATATCTTGCAGCCACAAATGCCTGAAAATCATATCAGAAAGCTTTGTTAAAGTAAAGATAAAAGGAAAAACCAGCAAAAAAAAGTTCCTATCGCGGTACACGTCCGGGTACTATAGTATGTTGAGTATCACGGTATGTTCAACTCTTAATGAGTTAAAGACTTGGTCCTTGATCGCTTCTAAATAGCTAAAATAGATTCATTCATAGATTCTGCACTAAATTTTCACGTGGCATAAACATCACTAACCTTCTGCAAGAATTAAAGAGAGAACAAACATGAACAATGCAAAACTACTTCATTTAAGAAAAATGAAAGATACTCTTTTTCCTTTATGGGGTGAATGATGATCTCATATTCTTTCTTACAATCACAATAACCTCAATTCAAATAATCTTAAATGCCACAACCTAAAAACTAGTAATCTTAGCATTTAAAGACCCTTTCCCCTAAAAAAAAACATAAATCAACATTTAACCAAAGTGGGGCAAATCATAAAGGCTAAATATTAAACTTCTTTATGATAGCTTAGTATCTCATAATCACTTTGCATAACTTTTTTAGTCAACTCAATATCTTTAGGTACTAAATATTTAACTTCCAACATTAATAAACACTGAATAAAGCACCACTTTTTCAAACTACCCAAAAAGCTACTTCACCTTTTTAAGCTTCTTCTTCTTCTCCTATGACTGAGGAAAAAAGTTGATCCACCTGAAGCTGATAAAAAAAGTATCTTTTTTTATTTATTTATTTTTCCTTCTTTTTCTCGATCAAATCAATAGCTTTACAAGATCCACATTTTCGCCATAGAAAATTAAAAACACAAGTTTTGCAATATGCAAAGTTCGAGTCTTTTCCTCGATTCAATCAAACCCAAGTTTTCATTTTCCTCACAAAATCAATAATTTTTGCCTTTTCATAGAAACCAACAATTCTTCAACCCAAATAAAATGAAATGTTAAAACCCAATTTTTTTCAAAGGAAAAATTGTAAACTTTGAACAAAATCAGTTGAGAAGAAATGAAACTCAGCTGAATTGAAGATTGGTATGAATAGGCAAAAAGTTGAATGAAGAAGATAGGGGTGATGGGGCTAAGCCTAGGCTTATGAAATTTCTTTTATTCATCTTTCCATTTTGGCATAAACTATGTAATAAATTTTAATTATAAAAAAACTATAAATAAATAAGCAAAATGTTTTTTGTGGTTTTTAATTTAATTTCAGATAATAATATAAAATAATTTTTTATATCTTAAAATATCAATAATAATATTTCAGAATTTATGTAAAAAAATTATAATATTATTGATATTTAAATATATAAATAATCAAATTATTATTTAAAATTAAATAAATAATTAAATTAGAAAGAAAAAATTAAAATTTTTATAAATTAATTTTAGGAATTGAAAAAAATATTTTATCAAATAAACAAACTAATTATTTTTATTTTGAATGAATCGATATCGATTGTACTATTATCATAAAAAAAAAAAAAAGAATATCCGTGTACTATTTCATATTCTTTTAAGAAAAAATCTTGAGATATGTCTCAAAAATGAGTTATCAATTAAGAAATGCAATTTTCTTTAAGATAATAAATAAATTAATATTTTTATCACAAAAAAAATCAGATTTTTATATTTAAAAATTTAATATTAAATTGTATAAAAAAATAATTATATATTTTTCTTAAATTAGCTTTTATTCATGTATATTGTAAGAATTGAAAGAAAAAATAATAATAGTTAAGTCTATAATAAAAAAAAATAATTAATATTTTACTGATATTATAAAATAATATATAATATTTTATTAAAATAACTTTTTTTACCAAATGAAAATGACTTTTTTGCATAAGACAGATATTTTTTCTTTGACATCCATAACACAGAGATATTACCCCAAAGCTTACAGATTAAATTTTTTGGAATTTGTTGATAATTTATCGACATAATTGTTTGTGAAATAATGATAATAATTTAAAATGCTTTACTTTTTGAAATTCCACCGGCAATGTATTTTGGATGATTTTATTTATTGGGTATAATTGGGCTTATAAAGAAAGTCAAATCACGCACATTCAGCCAATAATTGAGTTAATGTGTACTTATGCATACACTACTATTTTTCAATAAATTAAAAGATACTCAGAAAGAACAACTACTTGTTTTAGGATTATCCAACAGGATTTATGCATAGTTTACGACAAACTTGTATTAGATTTTTTTTTATAATAGATAAGATAAGGTCAATGTATTTTAAATGTATTTAATTGAAAAGATCAAATTATAAATTGTAAAAAAAGTCTTTAAAATTTATTGAATTAACTTATTTAAATAAATATAAATAATTATTATTCTTATTATTAATATTATTATGATAATATTATTAATATTATGAACTATATGTAAATTGTAAATTTGACAATTCTTAGGAATTTAATCATATTATTCTAAGTTAGTTTTTTATTCGTAAATATGTTATAATAAAATAGATTTTAAATGTAATATATTATAAATTCAAATTCTTTAAAATTATATGTTAAATCTCAAAAAAACTATTTAATTTTATTGAACTATTAATTTGTTTATATATAAATCATATTAGTTTGTTAATCTGTTGAAAAACATATCTAATTACTTATTTAAAAATGTTAATATAAAATAAATTTTTAAAAAGATTAATAGGTTATCGTAAATTTTAGACTCAAACCTAAAAAAACTTTATAACAGTTTTGTAAAGTCTAATTCAAACTCAAGCCATTTCGCAAATATTAAATTGATTATTTGATTTTTTTTTCAAACCCTCTAATCCTTATAAAAAAGTTGATTGAGTAATTTAGAATTCCGACAAGCAAAAAGTAAAATATAATCAAATTTCATTTTAGTTAAAATTGGAATTCAATACATTCGATCAATTCAATTTTTAGATCGGAATTTAAATTTTAGAGATGAATTTTGATAATAGGGAATTCTCATGTGCAGAGACTAACAATTTCAGAATAGAGTATGGTGCAAAGAGAAGATAATTCTAGAGATAGTTTTAGAGAGAATATTGTATTTCTTAAAAATAGTGAATGATTCATTCATTGGAACTTTGGTATAGGCATGAATACTTACAAGTTACAATAAGGAGAATATTGTAACAACTTACCACTGCACCTTTGTCAGCTCAAAACATAAAACAAAATGAAAATACTAAGGAACATTACATAAATATTGTAACAATCTTTAACGTTTTTGAGGTCAATCATTTAGTTTATTAGTTTATACTTATACTATGAATCAATTGTTAAACACTCACATTGCAATTAATTTCAGCAAAAAAAAAATTATTAATGTTAATTACAATTTATTTCCTTTTGTCCTTGTGGAAAAATACGAAAGAACATGATCATTGAAATTGAAATATATTTTTACATAAAAAGGACTATATCAAAAGCTTTCTATTTCTTTACCGTAAAAAAGAAATAAATATTTAGATATATATATATACATTCTTTTTATAAAATTGACATATATAGTCCATTTATGATTTATTTTTTAAAACATATTTAAGATTAGTTAATTAGCTACATTACATGGAATCCTTTTCAACCTAATCATGCTTCTTTTTGGCATAGAAAACTTTGCTTGAAGCTAGCTGTCTTGCTTTAAGGACTATGACAAAATTATTGTGCATAACAACAACACATGCAACGTTTCTTGTTCATGAATATCCAAAAAGCTAGTTTTTTTTATTGTATATTTTTTATTAAAAAGTATTTCCAATAAAAGAATTAAAAATAACAACAACAACCACCAAAACAAGTTGACACTCATGAAACCACATCAAAATATTTTATTATATTTTAAAATTTGAATTCAGTTGGTTTTACTCTTCTAATACCTATTAATTATCATTTATTTAGTATTTAGGGTGTATTCGATTCTATTCTATGGTGACAACAATTGAATGATTTTGATAAATATAAATCCAAAGTAAACTAATTTATATTTAAATATATTTATATAAAACTAAATTAAATGTTAAATTCAAATAAAAAATCAATTATAGAGATAAAAACTATAAAATTATAACTTAAAGTCAAATAATCAAATTTATTTTAAAATATATTCTACTTGACAACATATATAAAAATCAAGATATCTAGAATTAACTTTGCATGCTTCAAAAATAAATCAAATATTGGCTTAATATATCATTATTAGGGTGTAAATGTACTCCACATGTGTAACAACCATCTAACATATACCTCGTTGAGGTGTTGACTAAAAACCTTGTAACAAAACTTTGTTTAACCCTCCCAACCTACTCGTCTCCATCTTGTTATGTTCTCTTTAATTTCTTCACTGAAAGAAGAAAGAAGATTATTGTAAGCCTATAATAAATGGACACGATAGTTAAATAAAGAAGGTTGGGCAAATTATACTATCATTATCTACGAAGAACATATGAAATATATGTGGGGCCATCCTAGCCATCTTAATAATAATAAATAAAATAGAGTATAATGCCAAGGAATAAAAGTAGGTAGTTAGTGAGATGATTATTTTATTATTTGATATAAAAGAAAATGAATAGGAAGTGAAAGAAAAGAAAAATATAAATTCAATGAATGATATATATAAATATCTTTACATAAAAAAAATATGATATATAACAAATCTATCAATATTAATGTGTAATATATTTTAATAATATTTGTAAGTTATCATATATAGGTTATAAATTATAATATAGGGTATCACCATATTATTTATTTAAAGAAATTTCTGAATCACGAGTCGAATCTGCTGCTGCGTAAAAACCTTCAATCAACAGACAGATATCTTGAACGATAAAAAATAAATAAAAACAGAGTGATGACAGAAGTTAATGGAGAAGGACAAACTGAAATTGAATCCTATGATAGTAATAGTATCATGAGTCCAATCGTTCATTACTAGTTTTGTTGGCCAACAAACAAACTCCGTTCCTGCTTATTCCAAAATATGAGGAAGGGGCCGAAACTAAATAATGGAGTAATCATTCTTTATTTTTCTTTTTCGATTTTTAAATATTTTAAGTTTAATTGTAGTTTTACCCCTCTATTTTAACTGAACTGTAAAAGTAGTCATTTTATTTTATTTTTCTTCAGTTTTGATCTCTAAATAGAATTTTAGTCCAAAACTTGATAAAGTATCATTTTTTTGCGTTTATTTAAGTCACATCATGTCTTAAGATCTCGTGGTGCAACAATTGTACCTGAAATTTATTATTATAAATAGTGTGGTGTGACTTGAAAAAATAAAACTTCATCAAGTTTTGGATCAAAATTCTGTTTAAGAGACCAAAATTATGGAGAAATAAAATGAAATACTACTTTTACAATTCAACTGAAACAGGGAGATCAAAATTATAATTAAACTAATATATTATAAAACTAAAAAAAGGGAATTGGATAAACATACACATTTGATCTACATAGACAACCACAATATCTTCATTTTCTTTTGTTTATTACAATATCATATTTTGTAACAAAATATGTTTAGATTTAATTAAGAAATGAAATGATAATATGTTTTCGAGGTTTGGAGATTGGAGAGATAACATGTTCAAATTCTCCATCTTAAGTGTTTAGTCTTATAAAACAACTTTATAAGAATAGAGATGATCTTTGTATAAAATATATTCAATATTTTTTTAATTCATATAAAACTATGAAATTTCACGTTTAATTTTTATAAAAACTTAGTTATTTTTATTTTGCATTTTAATTTTATATTTTTGAGGAATTAAAAGTATAAGTTTTTGAAAATAAAGATTCAAAGTGAATAAAAAAAAATTATATATTAAAATATTACAAATTTTTTATAAGGATTAAAAATCAAATTTTAAATTTAAAGGATTTAAAAGCTATTTAACTTATTAAAAATTTAGAGAAAAAAAATTATTATTTATAATGGTATTATTAATTAACATTTTACAACTGATTCATACAAAATTTAAAAGTTGTTCTTAACTTACAATATCAAACTTTTACAAATAAATAGACACATAAAAAAAAATAGTTACATTTAAATTGGTGCTCTATTCACATCTTAATTATATGAAATAAAATATTGTTTGATATTTAATTTATTTACAAATTTATAAAACAAAAACATTATTTGATACAATAAAAATCAACAAAACAAAAATATAAAATAAACTTAAGCAACAAAACTCTCTTCATACTTGTCATATAGAACACTTAACATTTCATATCGTTCACTAAAATAATGTCTCAACCTACTTGCATTGAAGAGTAAAATACTACCATTTATTCCATGAAGATGATAGATAAGAATATGAAATCATTTGGGTGGAGGATTTCATACAAGCTTTGATGGTAGAATTAACGCATGCTCTTTGATGCACAACAATATTTCATAACTGTTTAAAGTATTTAAATAGACAAGTAAATCTGTAAATATCCAACTAGTGATATTTGTAAAATTCCAAGATCTTCTTGGTCTTGGCTGGAAGAATTTACTTGTTATGTCTTATGTTTTATTCACTACGCGAAAAACTGCATTTTACAGCGCTTTTTTTAATCCATTTACAACGTTTTTTCAAAACAAAAAAAAAAAGCGTTGTGGAATCGAGCGCTGTAAAAGATTCAACAGCGCTTTTAAAAAAGCGCTATAAAACATGTAAATATAACGCGCGCTTGTTATGCACATTTTACAGCGCTTTTTCAAAAAAACGTTGTAAAATGCACACCCATTATATGAGTTATGGGTCTGCTTTTAGAGCGCTTTTTAACAAAAGCGCTGTAAAATGCACATCCATTATATGAAATTATGGGTCTGCATTTTACAGCGCTTTTGTTGTACATTTTACAGCGCTTTCTCAAGAAAGCGTTGTAAAATGTACACCATTATAGAGCTTTACAACAACATTTTACAGCGCTTTTTAAAAAAAGCGTTGTAAAATGTGTTTTTTTTTTTTAAACGCTGTAAATTAAATATTTGAAATGAAAAGCGCTTTTTAGCTTTTTATGACATTTTTTTTATAAAGCGCTGTCTTTTATCTTTATATCCAAAATTATTTTGATCCAAAATTATTTTGATCCAAAATCAGTTCACAATCAGTGCACACAACAACAAAACATATTCAAATACCATAAGCAGTTCACACAATCAGTAGAACAGAAATCAGAAACTCTGTAACTTAATTAACATATATGTAACTCTGTAACTCTGTAATTTACAACCTAATTAACTACATTCAGATACATATATATAACCTAATTTACAACCTAAACTACATTCAGATCCATATGCATGTTCATATATTGTGTCCTATGATCATTTACATATAATAACTAACAGAATATACATAATATGCACTAGCTACCATATAATATTCAGATCCCTTGCCCAGCAGAAGCTATTTCCCAGAAAATCAAATAATTTTCATGTCAAGCACGTACTGACACCATTCTTCCTTTAATTCCATCAGATCTTCCTCAGAATATGATGGACTGGAATTGGCAAAGTACTGCAATATAAAAATTGAACATATTATATTAAGTTAGTATCAAATATATAGATAATTTATATATGAAAATCATATAATGAAAATACCGTACCGTTTCTGGGATAATAGTTTTATTCTTCTCAACAATCTCCTTCATGAATCTCAATACGTACTACCCACAGTCGATGTTATTTGTTTGACGAGGGCACTTTATTGAGATCCATGTAATGTTATTAGACTTCTGCTTCGACACTTTAGCACCTCTTTGAGCTCGATAAACTTTTAAGGCACTATCGAATGAATAAATGTGATTATTAGAGCATAAATATTTATATATATATATATATATAAATATTCATGCTCTAATAATCACATTTATTCATTCGATAGTGCCTTAAAAGTTTATCGAGCTCAAAGAGGTGCTAAAGTGTCGAAGCAGAAGTCGAATAACATTACATGGATCTCAATAAAGTGCCCTCGTCAAACAAATAACATCGACTGTGGGTACTACATATTGAGATTCATGAAGGAGATTGTTGAGAAGAATAAAACTATTATCCCAGAAACGGTACGGTATTTGCATTATATGATTTTCATATATAAATTATCTATATATTTGATACTAACTTAATATAATATGTTCAATTTTTATATTGCAGTACTTTGCCAATTCCAGTCCATCATATTCTGAGGAAGATCTGATGGAATTAAAGGAAGAATGGTGTCAGTACGTGCTTGACATGAAAATTATTTGATTTTCTGGGAAATAGCTTGCTGCTGGGCAAGGGATCTGAATATTATATGGTAGCTAGTGCATATAATGTATATTCTGTTAGTTATTATATGTAAATGATCATAGGACACAATATATGAACATGCATATGGATCTGAATGTAGTTTAGGTTGTAAATTAGGTTATATATATATACGTATCTGAATGTAGGTAATTAGGTTGTAAATTAGGTTGTATATATGTATCTGAATGTAGTTACTTAGGTTGTAAATTACAGAGTTACATATATGTTAAAAAAGTTACAGAGTTCTGATTTATGTTCTACTGATTGTGTGAACTGCTTATGGTATTTGAATATGTTTTGTTGTTGTGTGCACTGATTGTGAAGTGATTTTGGATCAAAAATAATTTTGGGCACAAAGATAAAAGACAACGCTTTTTAAAAAAAAACTGATTTGTCCTTGGGAATCTTTTTTTGGAGGGCAACAAGGTGTGTGGGCCATGCCACGTAACTGCCAATAGCGTCGCTTAAGAACTTCATATCTCCATCGTTGTCCGGTATGGGCAACGGTGCAGTTGGTTCGAAAGCAACCGTAGGCGATACTTTGACATGGCCCGCGGGGATCGGAATATTGTGCAATACTTCTCCCGAAGTATTGTGCAATATTCCTTTTCCCACCTTCCGTTGAGTCGGCGAGGACAAGTATAGGACACATGTAGTGACACCCTACATCAATAGTTAAAACATAAGTACAGTTAATATATAAGTTTGTTTAATACATAAGTAATTACATAAGCAAGTAAGTAGTAAGTAATTAATTACCTCGGGAATACTTTTCAAACCGACGTTGCAACTCCCGGTTTCACTCTCCATTTGTATTTCAGGTTGGAGCTGAACCGGAAGTTGCTTGTCTTTATTCGTATTCACCAAGAGTGCCACTTGCTCCGATAGGATTCTGAGCTTCTCTAATACTTCCTCGTTGGAAGGTTTTTGGCGCTTCTTTTGAGGAAAAAAGCTTTTGGGAGTTACGCCAAATCATTTCCCCCTAACTCGACCGAAATACTCAGGGACATTAAACACTTTACCAAGAATGTCCCTGCAAGTATCCTTGTTGTCCTCCAGATTTTCAGAACTTTGTTCAATAATCTCCTAAAATACATGTAACATTAAAAAGTTAAGTTCAATAGCATTTTTAAAATACAATATTAAAAAATATTAAAGTGATAATATACTTACACAAAGTTCTACAACTTTTTTGACATTTTCATTATCAACCACTCCGTCTTTGTTAACACACGCTTCCTTCCATAAGATATGACGACCCAAGGGTTGATCGACTTGGGTGTCTTTTCTCTATTCGTTAAAATCATAAACAAAGTAATACAAATTAGTTACACACTATAGTTTATAATACAAATTACTTCATTATATAAAAGTGATGTTTAATTACTTACAAGTTGTTGATCAAGGCGTGCATATCCCATACGTGATTTCTTGTATGGGTGTTTTGGATTGCTTGCCCGTTCGCGATTTGCCTTACTAATATTCTATATAAAAAAAATAGCAATTGTGTAAAAATTTAAAATACGCTACGAATATGAAAAATAAAACACAAATGCTAATAAATTAATCACTTACGACAAACGCAGGGTCAGAACGTTTGGAAACAAATGCTCTCCATTCATCCTTTGATATATAATGTTGATATATTTTTGGAGGTTCAGCACTTGTGTTTCCTTCTCTATCTTTTAGATAGAAATTTGAGAGATGGGATCTAAATCCACGATGGATCTTTCCAACAATTCTCAAAACATAAGACTTTCGTCCCTCATCAAGAACAAAAGTCGTCTGCAATGAAAAAAATTATAAGTAAAGTATTTCAACGAAAAAAATTATAAATGACAAAAGAGTGGATCAAAAAATTTACTTGAATGTCATTCCATATAATATATTTGGCATCCTTCAACGCCTTATCTCTCCAATTGTCAAATGTAATTGGGACATTTTGACGAACAACAGCCCCAATGTAGCTTACAAACATGGAGCTGTTGGGGTCAACTGGCTGACCACTCTCGTTCCAGCCAACCTAATAAACTCATATAGTAAGTACATGCCCTAAACCCTAAAAAAAGATAAAAATCACACAGCAAACAAAGTATAGTATACCTCAAATTTAATCCCACTACTCCTTGCTTTAATCACCTTTTGCATTATAGTTGCACCACGTTTGACTTCTTTTTCATAAGTCTTGGAGGTGCCAACTTCTTCATTTTGAACTTCTATATCTTTGTTTGTATCCATTTAACTACAACAAGTTCAACATGCAGTTTAGTATAACATCAACAAGCTCAACATGGATCATGCATTATTATAAACAACCTCAACATGTATAAGTATATCTTAAAAAAGCTCAACATGCATTTTAATGATTACAAAAAATTTATAACATCAATACCTGAATAATGGTTCGAAGAAAGATGAAATGTAAAGAAAAGAGGGAACGCAGAAAGTTCACAGAAATATGGTTCAAAGAAATAGGATATTGAAGAAATACGTAATGAGGGTTACGTATTTCAATGAAAATATATTGTGTGAAATGGGAGAGATGATCTTGGATGGAAATAAGGTTCGAAATGAAGGAGATGATCGTGGAAATAAGGTTCGTAATGGACGGGATGATAGGGTTTGAAAAAGAAGAGAAGAACGATGAAGGTTGAGATGATAGTGAAGTTTACGTAATGAAGAGAAAACTGAAGCGGTTATTGTTATATATACGTAACCCTTTTACGGCGCTTTTTTATAACCCTTTTACAACACTTGTTTAAAAAGCGCTCTAAAAGGCTTAGGCCTTTTAGAGCGTTTGTTTGAAAAGCGCTCTAAAAGGCGTCCTTATTTAATTTTTTAAAAGGCTCTTTTACAGCGCTTTTCCCAATAAGCGCTGTAAAAGACCTCATTGTTTTATTATGTTATATATAAAACCCTTTTACAGCGCTTGTTCAAATAAGCGCTGTAAAAGGTCTCTTTATTTTATTTTTAAAACAGTATTTTACAGCGCTTTTCCCAATAAGCGCTGTAAAAGACCTCATTGTTTTATTATGTTATATATAAAATCCTTTTACAGCACTTGTTCAAATAAGCGTTGTAAAAGGTCGCTTTATTTTATTTTTAAAACAGTTTTTTACAGCGCTTATTTGGACAAGCGCTGTAATAGACCTCCTTGTTTTATTATGTTATATGAATGTTTTTTTTAAAGCCTTTTACAACGCTTTTTTAAATAAGCGCTGTAAAAGGCCTTATTGTTTTTGTGTTTTGTTATGTTATTTTTTAAACAAGCTCAACATGCAAAACCCACATAGTAGTAACTGGTCACCACCAAAATCCCTTCCTCTTCACCAAACTCTTCTCCTTTTATGCATCTTTACAAACATCAAAGCTTACTCTTTCACAATTCAATCTCTACCTCAACACCCTTTTTATCTCTTTACATTCCCTTTCCTTCTTAAATCGAAACTTGGTATTCAGGTTCATTGCCATGTTGCGAAAAATGGGTTTGAGTCTGATGTTTTTGTTAACAATGTGTTTTTGGGGATTCCCATGATGTGTACAAGGTGTTTGAAGAAAATTCTGTTAGAGATAGTCATGTTAGGTGTCTGATAATTATTATTAATAAAGCTTTTTATAGCGCTTTTTCAAATAAGCGCTGTAAAATGTCTTTTTTACTTATTTTCAAAAGGGTCTTTTACAGCGCTTTTTATAAAAAGCGCTGTAAAAGACCCCAGTATGTTATTTTTGTGTTGGTTTTATTTGGGTTCAATTTTGGATGACTGTACTCAGACATTTATTCCAATCGAATTGGCACTTAATTTACATTATATAAGTGACATTAGTAGCAAACTGTGAGATGTTATAACTAGGATCTCAATATGCTGGTATGTATTGTTTGATTCCAAAAGCTTCTGATATGAAATATGTTGCTATTCTGCCATATTAGTATAAAACACTCAATTCAAATTACATGCATATTTATCACAATAATTCAGATTATATTCATATTTATCACAATAATTCAGATTACATGCATGGCTTATATAAAACAATTAAACATATACATTAAGATGCCCTTCTTTTTTTCCTGGTGGCTGTCACATTTGTTTGTCCATTTACAATACGAAACGATGGATTAATCCAAATTCCCTCATCATGATCATCTCTAAGATATAAACCATCATCAGTTGAATCAATTTCATGTGGTTGTTGTGACGCTGCAAATAAAAGATCATTATCAACATCTTCATCAATATTGTTATCATCACTTATTTTATTGGTCGATAGGACAACAGACCATTTATCATCAGAAGGATCAGTGACATAAAACACTTGTTGAGCTTGCGACGCTAAAATAAAAGGCTCGTCTTTGTATCCCACCCTATTAAAATCGACAAGCAAGAATCCTGACTCATCAATCCGAACGCCATTATTATTATCGACCCACTTGCAACCAAATATAGGAACACGAAACATTGTGTAGTCTAACTCCCATATGCGCTCGATAACCCCAAAATATGATAGATTTGCATATATTGGGTTTTTGTCTTTTGCACTTGAGACATGCATCGCTTCAGCTACGAGAGTGACTCCACTATTTTGCATAGTGGTCTGATCATCTTGTTCTTTGGTATAAAATGTGTAGCCGTTAATAACATAACCAGTGTAAGAAAAGACATGTAAGCTCGGACCATTTGCTAGCCACCTCAATCTATTTGAAATTGATCCGGGGTCTATATCAAATTTTGACATTATGTGATTTTTTAACCATGTTACAAAACTTCGATTGTGCTCTCGAGTTATCCAATTTTGATTCCTATTCATGTTCAAACGAGATAACTGATCAATGTGTATTGTAACATACGGTTGAACCTCATCATCATTGTGCAGAACATACAATTGTGCCTGCTCCCATTCTGTCCTTGATATAGTCAGTAGTCTCCTTCCAGTTATCCCTTCTCCTGATAGTCTTCCCGAATGACGAGACATGGGAAGCCCTATGGATTCAACATTGGACAGATATTCAGTACAAAATTCAGCAGCCTCTTCAACAATGTATCGTTCAGCAATACAACCTTCTGGTCGACTTCTACTTTTTACGTACCCTTTTAATATTTTCATATATCGTTCTATCGGATACATCCATCTCATATAAGCTGGCCCACAAAGTTGTGTCTCCTTAACCAGATGAACAGTAAGGTGAACCATTATATCAAAAAACGATGGTGGGAAATACATTTCAAGCTCACACAAAGTAACAACAATTTCCCTCTGCAATGTCGGTAATTTCTGAGGGTCGATCACTTTACTACAAATTTCCCTGAAGAAGAAACATAATCTAGTTAAGGCTAGTCGAACTTTTTCAGGTAAAATGGAACGTATACCTATTGGTAGCAAATGCTCCATTATAATATGACAATCATGGGTCTTCAAACCTTTTAACTTGAGGTCTTTCATACAAACCAAATTTTTAATGTTCGAAGAGTATCCTTCTGGAACTTTAACTTCGTGTAGAAATTTACATAAAACAATTTTTTCCTTTCTAGATAGAGTATGAGCGGCTGGAGGTAGATATGTGCGATTTCCTTTCTTTACTGGAGCCAGTTCATTTCTTATTCCCATATCGACCAAGTCCAATCTTGCATTGACGCCATCTTTAGACTTTCCTGGAACATTGAGTAACGTACCAATAACACTTTCAAATACATTTTTTTCAATATGCATCACATCGAGGAAATGTCTTACATACAATGACTTCCAATATGGCAATTCAAAGAAAATTGACTTTTTCTTCCACCCAGTTTTCACCAGCTCTCCCGCAAAAGGTTTGCCAAATTTATTGGTCAAACCTTGTACTTTTTCAAGTATTTGATATCCAGTCGGTGCTAAAGGAGCTTTACCTTCCTCTGATTTTCCATTGAATGCATTTCTCCACCCACGATACTGATGACTATAAGGTAAAAATCTACGATGTCCAAGAAACACATTCTTCTTACAATGTTTCAACCGCATCCAATTTGTACTCTCTTCACATATAGGACATGCACACTGACCTTTAATGCTATATCCTGATAAATTACCATATGCTGGAAAATCATTAATTGTGCCGAACAACATAGCCCTCAAATTGAAACACTTTTTCCTATACCCATCATAAACTTCCACACCTGTCTCCCACAGAATTTTTAAATCTTCAATTAAAGGAGTCAAGTATACGTCGATATCATTCCCCGGTTGTTTGGGTCCAGAAATTAACAGAGACAACATCATAAACTTACGCTTCATACATAACCATGGAGGTAGGTTATATATTACCAAAATCACAGGCCACGTGCTATGTGAGATGCTTTGAAGACCATGTGGATTCATTCCATCAGTAGAAAGTGCAAGTCTTAGATTTCTTGACTCTATCCCGAATTCAGGATACTCGTGATCAATTTTTGCCCATTGTGGGGAATCTGCAGGGTGTCGAAACATTCCATCTCTAATTCTTTCATCTGCATGCCATGTCAAGTGTTTTGAATCTTCTTCACTGCGATACATGCGCCTAAATCTTGGTATTATAGGAAAATACCACACGACTTTTGCTGGAGTAGATTCTTTCTTCTTATATCGAGAGACATTGCATTTCGGACACGCCTTAAGTAGTTCATATTCGTTTCGAAATAAAATGCAATCGTTAGGACACGCATGAATCCTTTCGTAACTCATTCCAATAGAACACAAAATCCGTTTAGCCTCGTAGGTTCGACTGGGAAGTTCATTATCATCTGGCAACATATCTTTTATGAGTGTTAATAATTCCGTAAAGCTTTTATCAGACCATCCATTACTCGCTTTTAAGTTGTACAACTTTAATATCGCTGACAGTCTTGTGAATTTAGTACAACCATTATATAATTCTTTCTCTGCATCACTCAACAAACTTTCAAACATTTTAGGACAATCTCGAAGATCTTCTTCAACTGCTTTTGCAATCTCATCAACTCGGTCCGGCTCATATGTATCTGTATCGAAATCAGTTGAAGCATATGTAGAACTATTCTCAAAATTAATGTTTCCTTTTTTTTTCTCACCATGTCTTATCCAACATGTGTAGCTTTGATCAATTCCATTACATACTAGATGTCCTTCTAATTCATCTTCTCTAACACGTTTTCCAAAACAACATTTTAAACAAGGACAAACTACTCTATTTGGATCTTTTTCATTCTTCACTGCAAACTCAACAAACTCCTTCACTCCAATTTCATACTCTTTTGACAATCGATTGGCTGACATCCATTTCCTATCCATATTATACCACCTATATAAATGCAGTTACAAAAATAACAAGCTTTCAAAACATATCAACAAGTTTCAAAAAGAAACCAATATCAACTAACAATTTCAAAACATAACAGATCATGTGGTATGAGTTTTTGACAATTTCAAAACATAACAGATCATGTGTAGAAGAGATTTAATATATATATAACAATTTTTAGTAGATTTAATATATATATATAACAAAACATAACAGATCATGTGTAAAAAATACCTGAGACAACGTAGATGGCCAAACACAGTACGTAGAGGATATTAGGATTCCCAACGTATATAATTATTTGAAAGATGTAGAGGATATGAGGGTTTCCAACGTATATAATTATTTGAAAGATGTAGTTTACAGCGCTTGTGAAAAAAGTGTTGTAATAGGTAGTTAAATTCAATGAAAGCGCATGTATTTTACAGTGCTTGTGAAAAAAGCGTTATATTAAGTAGTTCAAATATTTGAAAGCACATGTGTTTACAGCGCTTGTGAAAAAAGCGCTGTAATTGATACGCGAAAGCGCTTCATTTTACAGCGCTCTTTTGACAAGCGCTGTAAAAGCCTTATAACGTTATGCACAAACAATATATGACCTACAACAACGCTTGTTTTACAGCGCTTGTCAACAAAAACGCTGTAAAAGGCTCCGTTATTTTTAAAATATATTTACAACAGCGCTTGTGTTTAGCAAGCGCTGTAAAAGGGGCGCTGTTAAATGTCATTTTTGGCGTAGTGATTGTTAATATTTTCTATAATTTTCATTATTTCAACCAACATATCAATATTAGTAGAAAATTTGTATTTGATTAAACGAGTTAATAAAATGGGAGGTGACAATTTTATAAATATGTTGATTTTGTTTAATTCATTTTTTTTTTTTGTAACCAACCTAAAAGCATATTTTAACTTTGTTTACGCTTAAAAATCTTAGCGTTTTATCTTCTATGGCTTGCTCTAAACCTATGCACCAAGTTACTAACCCTCACCATCTTATCTTCCACATGCGTTCCTCTAAATTTATCCACCAAAAGTTCTCTGACCTCCACATCGTAGCTGCGTTTTATCTTTTATGCTATATGCGTCATCGTATTCCCTAACCTCCGTGTACAGATAAAATATAACTTCTGACTTTCTCTAATATGATTTTTGACATTCTCTAACATCACATCGCAACCCTAAACTCTCGCCACCGCCGTATTATCATCATTTGTCTATGTGTGAAGACATATATACTTCTCAAGTTATTACTTTTCTTTCATATGAAAATAATTAATTTGAATTGTAATGTTTGTTTTTTAATTGTTCTTGATATTGTTTCTCTGTCATTATATTTGAATATTTTTTACATTAATGATTTATGGATTATGTTTGGTGGAATTATGATGCTTAAAATTTTACATTGCTACATTGTTTTAACTAATAAAAAAACATATGTTTCACTTTTTTTTTAGTGTTTGTCTTTCATGTCTCTTGTACAAATATGGTTGTTTGGTCCTATATGTTGTACATAAATCTTGTGATTCCTTGCTAGTTAGAAGAACAAAAACCCTACTATTCATACTATTGTTTCTTGAAGTGAATTTTAAGAAATAAAATTTACCCAAAAACTTTAACAAGTTTCTTATTCACGTTATCAATTTGAATAATTAATAAAATTATATGTAATTGCATGAAAATAATTAATAAGTAAACATCAATATCCCAAAAATAATTAATACATTTGTTAGAATATTGAATCGTGATGGTAGGGTGTTGTGATATTTGTTTGAAATAGTTGATTTATTGTTTATGATATTATGAACTAGTTTAACTTGTTAGTGTTTTAGATTTTAAATTAAAACTAATGAAATTACAAAACTACTAATAAAAAATGGTCAAATGATATAATATCTCAAAGATTAATTGATAAAGAGAAAGAAAACGAAAAAAAAAAAAAAACAAAGTTTTGAAAATAATTATTTCAATAGAGAAATTACTTTTGAAAAGTTATCTAAATTGTGTTTTATAATTGGTGTATTTTATGAGTAAAATTATTTATACGAATAGAATTGTGGTTGTTGTGTTATCATGCATTGTCGAAATATATATTTGAGTTTAATATGAGAAAGTGACATCTTGTTGGTATTAACCTACTAAAATGATATGCATCATGTAGATTGATATATGTAAAGTACATCACGTAGATTGATATATGTAGGTTGATTCTTCTTACATAAATTAACCTAACTATTTGTTGTAGTTATTTTAAATGTTGAGGTTGAGTGATGATCATGTTTGATTTACACTCTTTATGCCAACAATTAATATAATCTAGTTTAATAAACAAAATTTTATAGAAATGGTAAATTGTTTCTCTTTTAATCTTTTACCTTAATCTTTACCATTATATTAGTAAATTGTAATATATATTTTATAATATAATTTTAATAGCTATTTTTATATTGTAGAACTTTTGAAGGTTATCATAGGTTGCTAGGTTTGAGAATTAAACCGAAAATAACATGAATTTTTTCTACAGTAAGTTGTTTATAAATGAATAATTTCATTTACAATATTATAACAATTTTATGTATTTAACATTTTTTTTGTGATATTCAATTTTAGAGGCATATAAAAGCTTCAAATTATGAGTGTGACTATTATGTCATGTTATATACATTAAATATTATAATCGCCGGTATTGTTGATTCATGGACGCAACTACGTAAATCTTTTACAAGTTGTTATTGATTGTGTTTTATTTTGTTCGTATAATACAAAAAATACAAGTTGCTATTGATTGTGTATGTTCATATGATAAAAAATTATGATTCAAGTGATATTAATTGTGTTTTTTTGTTCACATATCTGATAACTCGAAATCATTCCATCCCGATCAAATTAGAGTTCAAGAACGATGTGTGAATTTTATTCTGAAATTAATTGAAGAAAATTACAATGTTTGAATATGTGTATTGGATATTGTTATATTGTAATTTTGTTAATTGACAACTAAATCATCTCATTCCGTATATATTTTGCATTTAAATCAGACATTTGTACTCTATATTTTGCATGAAGCTCTGATATTGTATATTTTAGTTAAGTTGAATCGACTTAACAAGATGATATACAATTTAACTCGATTCATAAAACACGTTAAAAAACAACGTATCTATTAAGTCATTTGATGTTACTTAAACATGAAATCGACTGAAAATATATATTTTAACTGATTTAAAAAGATAAAATTTTAATATCTATCATTTGAATTATACCTACACTTATCACTACGTAATTACATATTTATATTATATCAAATAATATATTATAAGCTAAATAACATTGACCTATATAATTTCCTTAAGAAAACATAGACTTATATAACATACTAAAAAATAAAATTAACCATATGATTTAGAACATATGAAATACTAAAACACAAATATACATTAAATCAATAAGTATTATTAACAAAAGAATAATAGATTAATACAATGTACTATAGTAATACTATTAATAAAATAAATATGTTTTTTTGTATAAATATATTTTTTTCTCTAGTAAAAGGTCGTATTCCCGACGTACGATCATTTATAATATTTTTATTTTTTTTATCATACTAATAAAATAAAATCAAATAAATTTCACATAAAAAAATACATGAAAATGAAAATTAATGTCAAATAACATCAGATGGCGGCAGAGCACGGATGCGACATTTTGAAAGTAAAAAATAAAAGTTATTTTAATATATAAATTTCAACGTAGAGTATAATATAAAATTATTAAAAAACCAAATAAATATTGCCCAACAAAATAACAAAATAAATAATTATTAAAGTTCATTTTTATTTCTTGTAGGTACAACTTAGTTGGTAGTTGCACGAACATGGGCATTAAGTACACAAAAAACTGAAGTTCGAATTTGAGATTTTTCATTTCTCTATATCTAAAATGTGCGGCTTTAGCTACTAGATTACTTGAAAAAAAAATTGTTATCATTTAAAATAAAGATATGAAAATTCAATCTAAATTCGAATAATTTTCACAAAAGGAGATCCTAAAACATGCTATAAAAGTTATAAAAGTCAATGTTTCAATTAAATTTTTTAGATAAGTTTTTATTTATACTAGTTTAGATATGAACACACCTATTGACCTTACCAAATTACGTTAGATTCACATAATTTAGTAAGTTTTATTTGATTTAAATTAGTAATAAAATAAGTTAAAAAGAACTCCCAAAAATAAAATAATCAAATTATATCTATTAAAAAATGGTTAAGTGGTTTAGCCTCTATGAGTCCAAAAATGAATCATTCAAAATGTAAGTTAAACTAAATTAGGACTATCTTAAATACAATATCATTAAAGATGAAAGAAGTTGTCAAAATTTATTTGAAAAAAATGACTATATACTCAAAGTGTAAACTAATTTTACAATTAGTTAATAAGAATTATTGATCATTCTCTATCAACACATGATTATAATTTTTATCAATTCATAATAAAACAATTAATGATTTATGTTAACTGTTAATATAAATTGTTTACGTTGACAATACATATCTATGAAATTTAATTTATTTATATGTTGTTCAAAAAATATAATTTATATTTTTTCTAGAGAAAATATCCATGAAAAAGTGTGTTGTTATATATTTATTTCAAGAAAAATAGTATTTCTATCAATTAAGTAATTAATTAATTAATGTATAGAATATAAGCATAGATTCTCCAAGATTTGAGAGAGATTTTGGGTGATATAGGACAATGCCTTAGGCAACACCCTTCTATGGGAGGGTTTCACTTGTTACACAAAAACAGGAATATTGATCCTACAAGGCGCGTGAATAGAGATAAAGATAATCTCCCTTTTTCCTTCACAATCCCCATGGGCCCCCAAATACTTTATTGTTTATTTTTATCATTAAAATAAATAATTTAATTTTGGTACAAAATAATATAAATTTTTGTTGTACATCACAATCTAAACTTTACATGTAAATATAATAAAAATCAAATAACAATAACATATGTAAGCGCTGTTATTTATCAACAATATAATTTTTTTATATTCTATTGAAATTTTAATTTAATTAATAAATTTCAAAATTATTAAATTGAAGACTATATTTTGATACAAGATCTGGTAAGTTTTTCTTTTTTTTTTTTAGTATTTAGTTGTATACTAAAAAAATTCTTAATTTTTGTTTTTCAATATTTGATTTTGAGTTTTTGATTAAAATATTAAGTTTTATCCAAAAGAAGAAGTGCTTTTTCTTTTCAACTTTGTTTGTTTCTCAATCTCCTTACCTAAATCCCAGAAACATTACACACCATAACATCACCAATATCGCAATCCAACCAAGAGAGAGAAAAAAAAACCCTATTTTTTAGAGAGAGAAAATAAGCACAGCCCTAGAAATCTATACAAACAGATAAGGACTTGTGCAACTCATACACTACACTAGAGATAGAGAGAGAGAATCACCATTATTTTCTATTTTTTTATTTCCCCTTTTTTATTTTTTTCAATTTAATAATAACCCTTTTTCTCTTTCTCCATGGTTGCTGAGTAATTTGCTTTCTTTGCACTCACTCACACTGTGGTTCTTTCTTTATACCGCTCGAAAAACCATTACTTTCTTTGATTTTGTTAACAATCACTAGCTTCAATTTGTTCACAGGTGAAACTTGAGATTTGCAACATACCCTTTTGATCCTGCTCACAAATGTATGTATGATTTTTTTTCCCTTATCATTCTTTATTATTATTATTATTATATTTCTATCTGCATGTTGCATTTTCTCTTTGTTGTATTTGGGGTGTTGAATCTGTTTTAATTTCAAACCCAATTTACCGAAATTTGTTACTTTCCCTTTCCATGTCAGAAAAATCATGGCTGACGTTATACTCGTTTTTGTATGTGACTTTGAGGTCCCTTTTTTGTGCTGTTGCATTTTGTGGTCCTTTTTTGTGTGCAACTGGGTTTGTGAGCTTTTTATGGCATTGGCTTGAAGTGATTCTTTCATATATTTTCTGCTACTTTTCTGGGTTTGGGGTTGTTGATTTTATGTGTGTTGGTATGATGGTTGAGTTTTATCTTTATTGGGTTTGTGGTTACCTTTGAAATTGCTGTGTTCAAGGTTTATACTTGGTGCTGGTAAGAGTGGACCTTTCCATGTTCAAATCAGAATCAAACCTTTTTTGTTTAGTTCTATGTAGCACCGACACTTCATAGTAAAAGCGTGTCAGGTGTTATGCACCATACTGAGACATGTGTTTATATTCAATCACTTTTGTTTTTTCAAATATTACTGGTGTTTGCGTATGTAGTGTCATGTTCGGTGTCTATGTCTTTGTCGGTGCTTCGTAAGTTTGGTAAGATGTAATATAGCTTCTCTTTTTGTCTTTTGTTACATGTTATTGGATAGTGGTTCACTTGTTTGTGTGGATGCCTTGGCTTTCCATCTTGTTTCTCTAATTTATTTATCTTCTACTTTATGGTTGTCTTGAGGATTGTGTCCTTTCACTTTCTTTCATATGTGTTTGTTAATATGGTTCCATAAAGAAGAAACTTTATCTTCTAGAAGCTACCCTATTTTGATTTGAAGGATTATTAGTCTATTATTACTCTTGTTGGTATTGAATTATTGGATTTTATCATATATTTTATGGTATTCTAATATGTGGATATTTTCCTTTTTCTTTAAATTGTCATTATACTCTATCTGAGAACAGAGCTTGGTCAATATTGGTGATCAAAATTTCTTGTCAAAGAAGGCATTTGAAGTTAAATGCATGGATCACGTGGACCATATGGCGCTATCTGGTTCGGCATCTTACTATATGCAGCAGCAGAGAGAACTAGCTGTTTCTGGACCACTACCTGAGTTACATGTTTCGCCGAGTATTCGCCCATTGTCTAATCCCAATAATCTACCATTTCAATCCAACATTGGTGGTGGTCACATCGGATCCTCATTGCCCTTAGAATCGTTGGCAATTTCATCTCACGCTGTCAATGTGGATGGTCCTACTGGGGTGTCAACCGGAGAGACTGTGAAAAGGAAGAGAGGAAGGCCTCGGAAATATGGCTCTGATAGAGTTGTGTCATTGGCGCTGAGTCCAAGTACAACACCATCTAGTAATCCTATAACTGTGACACAAGACGGCCAGAAACGCGGGAGAGGGCGTCCACCTGGGAGTGGGAAGAAGCAGCAATTGGCTTCTTCAGGTAAATATCTATTGCAATTTCTAGTTTGTTGTGTTAATAATAATTTTTGTTTGAAGCATAAAGGTAGGGTTCAAAGCAATTTTTCAAACTAGTCATGAAATTGGTGAAAGCACTGATTACAGCTAACTTGTTTAATTATGAGCCTGTTTGTTACACTATTTTCCTAAAAATTGGTAATTATCATTATAAACATTACTTTTTTATTTTAAAAGGTAATTATCATTAAAACTTTTCTTCGAAAACTATTTTTTTAAGTTTTGATGTTTTTTCTATCGCTTAAAGAGACCTCTTCTAAAAGTGATTATTTATTTGTTTTTTCTGAAGCTTAAACATACATCTTCCTAGAAGTGATTTTGTTCTCAAAATAAAAGGATATTTTATGAAAAAGTTGAAATAGATAGTGTCACTTATAAAAGATTTGAGTATTTATTTAAACTTTTAAAAACATCATGTTTCTGATTAGTTTGAAAGTTACTGAAAGTAGCTTTTGAAAATGTTGTAATTACAACTACTTTTTTTTTTATTTAAAAAAAGTGCTTTTTATAATACAACCAAACAGAAAATAGATTTTGCATTACTATAATTTATAAGAAATAAATCACTTTTTCCACACAACTTTAAAATCACTTTTCATAAGTTTAAACAAACAGGCTCTATTTATTTATATTATAATAGAACAAATAAGAATGAAATCAATATAAAATTATAAGAAATTAAGTGAGATAAAAATTCGAATGAACAGCAATTCTTGTAAAGTAAAAATTTGATATTAAAAAGCCGAATAATAATTCATACTCAGTCCTGAAGTATGTTGGCCTTTTTAACTTGACAATTGACATTGAATTTTTTGTAAAAGGAACTTGACATTGAACTCTTATTGGGCTAAAGAATTGTTTTAGTTTGAATTGATTTTTAATTACAAAAAAATTTAATTAAAACCAAAAACAACTAGTTCAAACCAATTCTTCAATTCATCATTGATTTTCGACTGGTTTGATTGATTCCTATCTTGTCAATAGCGGTCTGAGGCGGCCAGATAGCGTTAGGGCAGGGTGGAACTTTGGCTAGCCTCCCCACACATTGCGAAGTGGTGCAAAAATTGTGAGACATTTCACAAAGGTCACACCTCCACAGGAGCGCAATTGTTTGAGTTTTGAAACTCCAAAATACCCTTATAATTGAGTCGTTACAGGGGTATTTTAGGGTTTTTGCAAAGAAAAAACCCTATTGGCCTCTACTCTTCTGTGACCATAGAATAGATATTGCCGCTCCCTCTTTGCTTCACTTCTCCCTCTGCTGCGAACCAGCCTCCGTTTCAAAATATATCAAATAGCAGCCATCCCTCACCCCACAATCCTGCAATCCCAATTATGGGGTCAGACGCTCCGCAATCTGGGATTGACAACACAGATCGATTCTCTACCATTCTCACTAGTTTTGTGAACTGTGTACGCCCAATTGATTTACCGGTCAAGCATCACTCCAGTATGGTTTTTAAAAGCATGGTTTGATGTTTTGTAAATCTATATTCAAATGTTATTGGTTCTAAGTTTCACTATAGTCATTTATTTATTATGCTGACAACTTGACTTGCTAATAACATAATGATATAAATGAGCAATGACATTGAAGTTCCAATCTAGTTTATCAATTTTCTTGAATTTAAAGTTTTGCCGATCTCGTTCTATTAGTGCTGCTTTTGCATGCGCTTATTTATCTATTTTTTTTTTGTTGATCTCTAAGAGAGAGATGCATTTATTTTATTTTTAATTATTATAAATGAAAGGAAATCTTATTACAATTAAATTGGACCACGATTCCTTTCCACAATTGTAGATTTATACCTATAAAACAACATCAATTAATTCATTAGTTACTGCACCAGATTATGTAATCAAGGTATTGAAAAATGTTGTATCAATATTGACAAATTAAATGTTTTTAACCAAGCATACAGTATGTGTGTGGCATGCTCATACATGTGTGTGTGTGAATGCATGTGATATGAAAATATTTACAAGTGGGTATTATGATTTTATTATTCATTATAAAATTCTATACTACAATATGTAATAATCAAATTTGCAATGGTTCTAACATGCATATAAAATTATAAAATAACAAGAATTTCATCATGACAACATATGATGATACATATATTTATCATAACCCGTAGGTTTGCTAAGTTTTTTATGTGCACTTTCTGATGTTTTTAGTGGTTACTTATTGTCAGGTGAGTCGATACCTGATTCAGCTGGGATTGGATTTGCCCCTCATGTCATCCAGATTCCAAGTGGAGAGGTATGTTATTCTTTATTAGGTATTTGGATTTATCTTATTTTTGCAGTATATGTTGTTAAATTTGCATGGAAAAATATATTGAAAAAAGAGAAAGGAGAAATATAAATCTGAATGATATTATGTTTTTTTTGAAGACTTAGAAATGATAATGATATTAATTATGATCATAATGAATTTATGATAATGATCCATTAATTCTTTTATGTTACTTTAATAATAATAATGAATTTATTTCATGATTGTTTCAAGTTTGAGCCAAATGTTCTAGCATTTATGTAAATACTGGAGAGGTACACTTTTGAACTTTTCTTTCTCTTGCAGGACATTGCAGCAAAAATATTGGCGTTTTCTCAGATGCAGGCTAAAGCTTTATGTGTTATGGCAGCTGAAGGTCATGTCTCAATTGCCACACTTCGGCAGCCTTCAACTTCAGGCGGCACTGTCAAATTTGAGGTATGGAAACTTTCTTACTACTGCAGTTTAAGAATGTTTTTTGTTTACTATCCTAGCTTTAAGCACATATTTTCAATAGGAAATTTCTATTATTGAGACCTTTCTAGTCATAATAATTGATTCTTCATTTTGGCATTATATTGAATATTTTTTCATGTTTGTGTTGCATTATAAGGTTGTTTATATATTTATGTGTATATATTTAATTTTTGGTTTGATTTTGGCTTTGTTAGGGAAATTTGGAGTTACTGTCCATGTCAGGCTCTTACTTGCCAACTGATAGTGGCAGCTTACGGAATCGAACTGGTGGACTAAGTGTTACCCTTGTTAGTCCTGATGGCCGAGTCGTTGGTGGAGGAATTGGCGGTGTGCTCATTGCATCAGATCTTGTCAAGGTAACAACATTTTTTAGTGCTACCATAATGGCATTTATATTATAGGTCCCGTTTGTTTATGATTTGATATTAAAAGAGATTTATTAAAATCACTTTTTTAATCTTCTCTCTTATTTACCGAACTCATAAAATCAATTTTTGCCTTCAGAAACTATTAAAAATAGCTTATCATTTAAATCAGAAAAATCATTTTTTTAGGTCCTGATTAATTTAAAAAGCTTAGACAAACACAATTAAAATCACTAAAAATAATGTTTTAGTTAAAAATGATTTCTCTCAAATAAACTGTAAAAAACAGACTCAATCGTTATAACATATATCTCATTCCGACATGTTTAAATCAAAATTTTCCAGCTATACTAAACATAGAAGTCATGAATGCAGCTTGAGTTTGACAGAATCATAGTGTCACTGTGATTTTGACAAAAGCTACAATTAAGAGCTTCAACAAAGTCACGGTGTCATCTAGATTTCGTCAAACTCACCGTGATTCCAAACATACATTTACTGAACATAAAAGTCGTAATTGTAGGTGACAGTTGGGACCTTTCAGTGGGGTAGATTAAAGGGAAAGTACAAGAAAAAGGGAAGCTCACAAGATGCATCAGTAGTTGCTGTGGAATCAGATCACCAAGGAATTCATAATCCAGTTGCACTGAATAGCATTTTACCAAATCAACAAAATCTTACTAGTCCAACCTCATCCTTAAGTCCTTGGTCTGCATCGCGTCCGATGGATATGCGAAATTCCCATGTTGACATTGATTTAATGCGTGGATGACGCTTTAATATACACTAGTAGTGTGTATATATTTCAGATTCATGGTCACTCCTCTAATATTCTTTTAGTAGTGATGACAGAATGGAAAGTACCTACAGCAGAGTAGAACTAGCTGACTTTTGCAATTGATGAATTCAATTGGGGTTGTTCTCATTTTTTTGTAACTGAGGATATTTAATTTGGAGATTTCATGTTCCTTATTGATAATGATACATTATGTCCTATTTGGAAAAACATAACTTGGGTTAGGTGTTTTTTTATGTGGTTTTGAAACATCAATTACGACTCATAATTTAATGTGATTTGTCTCATTGAACTGCTGAGATTGCAGAAGTGAAATAGTTATGTTTGTAATATGGTTGTGGGGCAGCTAGTTTTTTTATTCCCAATACAATTTATATTTTTGGAGCATATGATGTATCCTCCAAGGGTAACCAAACTGGAAGAAACAAGAACAACTATTGGTGTCACTGTTGTTCTCTTCCATAACAAAGCAAGATGTGACCACCAAAGAGACGTTGACCATGTGCTTTGCTATATTTTGTTGTTAATGAAGTTTTAATGAAATTGCGGCAAACTAATTTCACCATCTATTGAACCAAAAACCCTTTGAATGTTGTCTATTTTGCTATCTATAAATTGGTGTACTTTGTTGGGTTCAAGTTTATTATTGTATTGAATTTTTGTATCGAAAGTCTTATTTGGTGGGGGTAGTTTCTTTAATAATAATGTCGGCACAAATATAGAATCCGGTAGACTCACACTTGGGAGAAAAATTATTCATATATTCATTGTCTTAAAGGTTGAGAAGTGATATGTCTAAATTTCTTGTGATTTTAAAGCATTTGATGTAGTAATTAATCTCGGTTATTGACTTGATATCGAATGGTTCAAATTACGTATTTACAAAATTAAATAATGTTAACAAAATATTTACACATTTACACAATCAAATAATATTAATAAAAGTGATGGTTGAGATCAAATAGCTGTGTATCGAGAATCTATTGTCAAAGAAACAAATAAACCTAAGTGTAAAATCTTTCACATCTATTCATAGAATATTATAATTTGAAATATTGAGTTGTGATATTTTTTGTTTTGTTATATTATCTTTTCATAGTCAAATTTTGAGTAACGTCGGTCTGGGATTTTTGATGCCCTGGCTAAACAATCAAATGGTCCCAACAAGGATTCTTTCATAATCTAAGTTTTTATAAAAATAAATCATTTTCAATACAAACTAAATCGAGATGAGTCTGCAAACAAAACAATATAAAATAATTTAACTAAATATAAGTTAATATAACAAAACAATATAAAACAATATAACGACCAATTATTGTTTTATATTGAAAATGATTTGTTTTTATATTGTTTTATATTAATTTAATTTATATTGAAAATCAATTATTATAACTAAATCTAAGTTAATATAACAAAACAATATAAAATAAATCATAATCTAAGTCTGCGAACAATTTAACTTTTTAATAAGTTATTATACTTTTATATCTAACTATCCTAATAATATTTAGTTAGCTAAGATCAACAATGATTTGTGTTTTTACAAATAACTTAATTGTTTATATTGAAAAATATGTTATTAATCTATTTAATTCAACATTAATTATAGTTCGATATTTACTTCTTGAAGTGTTGTTGGGGTTAATAAATTACTATTATCAAATGTTATTAATTGTTATCTAATTATACACATGCACGTGAGTTTTTTCATGCGTGTGTGAGGTTAATAATTTATTTTATAAATATAATGATACGATTCTTTCATTACAAAAAAAGAAAAACTCTTTTTATAATGTTCAAATATTTATTAAATGAGTTTAATTGTTTGGTTTTCAATATAAAAAATAATGAAATTCTAAATGGTTGTGTGTGGGGTTGCTTGTGTGCATGCTAATAAAATTACTATTGAGAAAATGGTTTAAGTTTTTCCATCAATATATCAAATATATCAATGTAATATATTAAAATAATAAATACATCATATTCTTGTATGTTATATAACACTAATTTTGCTATATAATTCAATAATATGATGTGTTATCTTTAATTTTTTTTATTAATTATTTATCTATATCTTTATAATTAAAAAAACTAACAATAAAAAAATATAATTTTCATTATACACTTGATTTAATTGTTATTTATTTTGTTAATTCATTGTATATAAATATATTATAATATTTAATTATATTTTAATAATCAAAATGTAACAACCATAAATTACAGCAAAAATAAAAAATAAAAACATAATCATCACATATTAAAAATCAATAATCAAACTTATACATAAACAATTCAATGAATTTTAAATAAATAAAAATTGGAACATAGTCATTTAAATAAGTAAGTTTTTGAAAAAATAAATAAAAGCAAATGATATTTTTTTTTAAATAAAATTTTAAATTATAAATTAAGTATTTTCAAAGTAATAATATAATTTGTGTTCATTTTTTACAGTTAGTGATCAGATATATATTATATTCCTCTAATATAAAAGAAAATATTTTTCTATATAAATTGTTCATGAAAACAAAAACACTCATTTCAAAATATTAAACTTATACATTTGACGAAGAATAAATTAGAGCATAATTTTAATTAATGGTAAAAATTATTAAAATCTTATAATTCCTAATATTATTTCGTATTTTTGTGGTAAAAAATAATACTTTGAGTTTGTTCAGTATATACACTCTCCAAAAAGATAATTAAATCAAATATTTTTGAAAGAAACATGTGACATAACACCTCTAATTAAAAATTTGTTATTGAAAATTTAAGTGGAAATAGGACATGAAATAAAACATAAGAAATAAGAAATAGTAGTTCATTCAATTAGTCAAAAAAAAAAATAAAAAAAAAATAGTACTCAAGATAAAAAGTAAAACAAAAATAAAAATAATAATCATATAAATACCAATGCTTACAAATATATCTCAAATCAATACATGCAAAATATATATTTTATTTTTTATTAGAAGAAAGTATTCTATAATGATTGAATGTTTAAAACAAAATAAAATATATATTCAAACAATCACTCTTTTTTAATAATATTTTTAAAGTGAAAATTACTTTATTTTATTTTAATCTTTTTAATTGTATATACAAACAATTACTCATATTTTTTTAATCATGAATCGCTCATTTTATTACAAACTTTTCAATTATTTTCATTTCATTTATTTTTTTATTATACAACCACTATTTTTATAAAATAAAAAACTTACAAAGATTAAAAAAAAATCCAAATTATATTGATACATTTGTACATCATAATTAAAAATTATATTCTATAATTAAATAAAAATTCAAAACTCGATTTGTATATATAATAATGTTCAAATATTAACTGTAATATATATATATATATATATATATATATA
>NC_021162.2:60926170-60931826 GCF_000331145.2 Cicer arietinum | reverse complement strand
ATATATATTTTAACTCTATTGTTCTTCTCGAGAAAAAAAAAATGAAACTTTAATAATTTAAAATTCCGTTTCTCAAACTCCTTCCTTACCATTCATCTCAGGGAGGAGCTATAGACTTAGTAGGGTAGGGACCACTTTAGTTGTGACATTTTTAAAAGAAAAAAGAAAAAGCAAATAAAATAGATTGTATGTGTTTTTTACTTCTCTTAATTAATTGATTATAACTGTTTCGATACACAAAACTAGTCCCACATTATTTAAAAATTAACGTTAAAGATAATTTCTAAATAATATATACACTCTTCAACCACTAAGATATTTTTTACTTAGATCCTTGTAGAAATTATTGACAAATTATATGCATAACGTTTAAGAAAATTATATGTTTACTCGATTGCGTGGGTCTTAATCTAGTTTGAAATGAATTAGGCCAAAATTGGTATCTTATGTTGACTTTTAAACAAGCTAGTAAGAGTGCATGGATTGCGCACACAATTTTGGTACAAAATATGTGGTTTTAGTGCAAATTCTCTTATTTTCCTCTTTAACGAATCAATCTATATTTTCCATTCCAATAGTAATTATATTAAATTGTAGAGTTGATATCCGACACCCAAATTTTTTGAGAATGATATTCTATATTTAATAGATTTTTCAATTAAAATAATTATATATATTTATTGTAATTACGTCGTCTCTTTATCACATGTAAGGTAAAATTTAAAAGGTATTGAAATGAAAAGAAATTAGAATATGATTTGTGCGTTCTGCTAATAGAATTTAACATATTAGTATTTTGGTAAATAAAATTTTAAAATTTCAAAAATAATATAATGTATTGATTTTGTTTGAAGAATATCTTTTTCTTTTGAATTTATTTGAATAATTATTATATATAGATTTATAAACACACATTTGAACATATGTAGAATATTTTGGAGAATATAATTGCAACTAATTTATATATTAAATTTTATCATTTGAATTCTTTTGTTAAAATTTTAACTATATTTTAATGACTGAATAAGATTTACAAACTTCTACAATAAAAAAAAAAAGTATTATGAAAGAATTATGAAAGAAATATAAGAAAGTTAAAAAAAAAAAGTATTATGAAAGAAATATTTACGCATTAAAATGTAATAATAAGTATATAGTTAATAGTATATTAACCATTAATCCACTATATTATGGATCAAATACATATCTTATTTGTCTTTTAAAAAAGAAGTGAATGAAGTAATAAGTATACAATTAATATGTTATTAAATAATCCGTTAAAATTTAAATATTTCTAATCACTACATGTTATTAAATAAATATTAATTATCAAACATGCATCACTTTCTCAAACATGTATCACCTTTTCAAATGTGTGCTTGACAAAGATAGAATGAAATGACTAAATCATATACATATTTCAAATTTGTCTTTTCCTAACAATATTTTTCTATTAAAAGAGCAAATAGAGTAAAATTAAAATGTTAGTTGCGATTATTTTCAATATGATTAATACAATAGTCATTTGTCTTGCAATTTTTTATTCTACTTTTTACTATGTGTTCTTTAATACAACCTGACTTGGAAATTTTCATAAACAATTTGTGCATGTATGATTGAGTAGAAGTAAAACAGATGTAGAAATTTCAAATAGATAGTATTTTTAAAAATTTGACAACAAAAAATGTCTCAGTAAAAAAACAACAAATAATTTCTGAATCTAAATATTAAACATTATTATTTTATCAATTAAATAGTACATAGTTCTAAATCTACCAAAAACACAACAATAACACTACTATAAAACTAAATATAGACAATTTTCTATGTCTTTTGAGAAGCCACTTTCATGTTGCATATGAGCTCAAATATGTCTACAAAAACAATAGTCTAACTAAGGTTTTGAGACAAATGAGTAAATAGGTAGAATATAAGTACCACTTACTCAAAAATTATTTTTGCAAAATTAGAATTTTCCAATTTTATCTAATTCTCTTAAAATAATTGGACTACAAAGAAGTTTCCTTTTGAGTTGAGAAAGTGGAATTACGAAAACTCATTAATATCCAAAAGGTGTTCTCATGGTAGTGACCCGAATAAAAATGATTACAAGAAAGAGAAAAGAAACTTATTGACCATTTAAACATTTACCAATCCAGAATATGAGGAGACACAACAATACAATGCAATAATAAAAATTATTACACAAAACATAACAACAAAATAAATACTTGAGTTTCAATTTTGTTTTTTATATCACACTAATTATAGGATAAGAAATCAAATTGACAAATGATAAAGAATCACCCACTAAAAAATATTATTTGATTGAGTAGAATAGCATATATCTGACGCATTGAATTTTTTATGAAATATCAAAATGAAACTTATATAACAAAATTAGTAATGAGATAACAATATTATAGTTTGTGAGACTCTTTTAATAAATTATTATAAATAGATAGATAGTATAAAAACATTGTCATTAAAATTTCATAATTTACAATAAAAGGATCATAACATATATATGAAATGAAAAAGTACAGAAAATCTCTTAAATTACAATGCATGAAAAAACACAAATTCATCCTAGAGCTATATCAAGCATCTGACCATGTTATATCAAGACCACCCCATTGATTAAGAGGCACACCCAAGGCTTCCCATACAGCCTTAGAGGCATCCACTATGTTGTTTCCACATGGTGGTTGGTAATCATGATCTGCATCACATCCCATTCTAGAGTCACACTCATCAACCACCATAGCCACCACACTTTTCCCATTTGCACTTATAGTAATGTTGTGGAGACATCTACTCTTCTTATCAAACCATCCAGTAGAAAGTGCAACAACTGGAGTATCATCAGAATGGTATTCATTATCACATTCTGAAGGGCCACCTCCATCACCACCTTTTTCAAAACTATTAAGTGTGAGATATGCATTGGTGTAAGTAGACACCGATGGTGAACATTCATAAGTTGTGTACATTTTTCCTTGCACCCAACAATCAGAATCATTCTCTGTGTTGCATTGTCCAGGTGGAGCTTGTTTTCCTTGGATTCTACCACTTGGACGACACTGTTGAGCTTCAGAATAGTACATACTACTTAAAATGAGAGTAATCAATAAAAAGAAATAAGTTTTGGAGCAAAAACTCTTCATTGTATCTATTAAATTATAGCCTTTCTCCTCTTTTTGGATTAGTGATTGATGTATAGAATGAGATTTTAATGGATATATATAGAGTAAGAGAACTCCTTCTATTGGTAAAGTAAATAGTTAATTTGTGTATGAAATAATAACAAGATAAGAAAATAAAATGTTTCTTTTGAGGTCAAGCCAATGAGTCCTACTTTGTCTTGTATAGTCCAAATAACAACTACAATAAAGTAATACTAATATTTGATTTTTATTAACTACAAAAAGAAAAGTCCTTACAGTACGGTGCACCAACAATTAGTTTTCTTTGAATTGATATTAAGAATATTTTAATCACATGTTTATAAAATAAATACGTTCCCTGATTATTTTATTTGTTTTCACATAGAGACAACAACTCTGTTTTTATTAAGCCATTGATCGTTATTGTTTATCATGCAATTGGCAGTTTCTATAAGACAAAGAAGAAATATGATTCATTTACAACTACATCTGCATTTGATAATTAACCTATAAGTGTACAATGAAACAACACTCACATGTTGATTTTGATAAATACGAATATCAAACACAACACTTACATGTTGATTTTGATAATAATTACGTGTAAGTGTCGGACAATAAATAAAAATTCAATCTAAATAATAATAATAATAAGTTATGGCTAGTGTTAAAAATAAATATTGCATTAATAAAGAACTAATTTATTTGCAACTGTATATCAATTCTACCGATATAACAGTATGCATCTTAATAAATCATCATATCTTTTGTCAATAATTTAAAAGCCTTAAAAGAGCCAACCACAAGAATATGGCAAAAGAAGGTAGTGTAGAACTTGTTCTTTGACCTCAAAAGTGATCATTTGGGCTAAACATAGCATGATAGAACACATACATTTGACCTTTGATCTAACTTCTATTTATGCTTTTCTTTTGCTTGTTTCACCAAGAGAGGGAAGTTCTATCTATATATACCCACTAAAATCTCCCTCAAATCATCAAACACTAAGAAGAACAACAAAAAGGAGAAACATAGAGTCACATAGCCAAAAATGAAGAGATTTTGCCTCAAACCTTCTTTTCTTTTGATAGTTATCACACTTATCATAACAAGTTGTGTGTACTCTGAAGCTAAAAATTGTCGCCCAAACGGTAGAATTAGAGGAAAGAAAGCTCCTCCAGGACAATGTAATCAAGAGAATGATTCTGATTGTTGCGTACAAGGAAAAATGTACACAACTTATGAATGTTCACCAATGGTATCTACTTATACCAAAGCATATCTCACTCTTAATAGTTTCCAAAAGGGTGGTGATGGAGGTGGCCCTTCAGAATGTGACAAACAATATCATTCCGATGATACTCCAGTGGTGGCACTTTCCACCGGATGGTTCAACCACAAGAGTAGGTGTCTCAACAATATTACAATAAGTGGAAATGGCAAGAGTGTTGTGGCCATGGTCGTTGATGAGTGTGACTCTACAAAGGGATGTGATGAAGAACATGATTACCAACCACCTTGTCCAAACAACATTGTTGATGCTTCCAAAGCTGTGTGGAAAGCTTTAGATGTGCCTCAAGATCAATGGGGTGGTCTTGATATTACATGGTCAGATGTTTGATGATGTATTTGTGTTTTAGATTCCTTCACATTATTATGTACTTTTATTTCTCATGTATCATATACTTGTTTTAATCATTATGTTGTAAAGAAAGAAAATACAAAACATACTTTTACTTTTACTTTTATGCTAAGAGCTAAATCCTAAATTAAATATTTATCATACATCAATCAATACTTCAAATTCTTTTTTTACCGAACATAGTTTTAAACTATGATGCGCCGAATAAGATAAAGACATCAAATAGGACACTGACATGTCGGTTGATTTTAACATAGCTAATAGATAAGTGGCTTGTTGTACAAAGAAGCAAAAATTTCACAGTTTACAAGCCTATTACTACTAACTCGTTTTGAAGTTCAAATAATTTTTATGTATATGTAATCATGCTTTTGCAGATTATTGGTGTCATTATAGCTATGATTTTTATATGTAGTATTAAGGGATCACTGATTCTAATGATCGTTCCAACAAATATTTATTAATAAAAATCTATCAAAAGACATACATATTAATTCAAATCGTCTTTTGTTGAATTAAAATAATTATTATAAAACCTTTAAAATTATAGCGAAAATTTTGAAAAAAATAATAAATTGATTGACATTTTTAAATTTAAGATACTAAATTGCTATTTTATAAATTTGGAGGACTAAATTTCAAAGAATAAAGTGATTATTCGCTTGTACTTTGAGTTATTCTATTGAGTAGTTAATGCAATAATTGAAAGTTTATTGGGTATATATATTAGTAATTAAATCGGATGTTGCTCGAGTTGGTTTGTTGAAAAATAAATTGTTTGACAAACTACAACATCTTATTATAGAATAAATTGGTGGGTTTTATTCTACATATATATATATATATA
>NC_021162.2:60919949-60925076 GCF_000331145.2 Cicer arietinum | reverse complement strand
TATATATATATATGAAATGGACGTACATTTGTCTTTAATCGGTAAAAACTAAAAAACATGTCTATGTGTGTGATGTTGTTTGGATGAAAAGGTTTTTAAAAGAATTTTAAAAATCAACAAATTTTACTTGGAAGAGATCGTGGACGGACCAACATAAAATAAGATTATATATAAAATATTATCAATTAATTTCATATGTTTGATTTTAGTATAATAGAAATTTAATTTTTAGATGTATTTAAAATATCCAATCTAATAAAAATAATAAACATTGTTATCACAAAGAGTTGAACTAGAGACATAAGATTTATAAAAGTCTCTATACCACTAAGTCATTTCACAATTTATCATTATTAACGAGACATTGGTTATACATATCGTATATTACAGATAAATATTATTGTAGGTATATCTATTTTTATCGAAGATGAAAATTTTGGGGTAGCTTCTCCTGTCATAACTAAGTTCCACCCTGCATAAAAGTCCCTGAAAAATATAATTTACCGTCAAAATAATCAAACGACCGTTATAACGTCAGAGACTAAATGAATTGATATTTAGAATTTTTGTTCAGTCAAAGACTAAATTGACAACGTCTTATATATTCAAAGACTAAGATGGTAGTTTATCCAAATTTCTATTTTTAAAATGACTTATTTCACTACTATTATTTTTTAAAGTCTCTAAATACATATTTGGATTGACTAGTATTTGGATTGAACAAATATATATTAGATTTTTAAAAACATTGAATGTTTTCATGCTTTTCTCTCGTTGATACAAATTAAAAATCTTCAATAAGTACAGATAAAAAAAATTGAAGCAAAGACATATGTATTTTTTTTTTTTTGACTAATCACGTGTGTAGATATTTAGGTATAGAGAAGACAATAGCCTATTATTGGAATATTCTATTGTTCATAAAATACTATCAATTCTTTTCTTTTTCTTTTTTAATAAACTTTAAACGTAGAGAGGTGAAAAAATCTGAATTTAAACTCAAATTTATATATAAATAATGTTATTAAAACTACCAACTAAGTTGTACTTACGAAACAAACTAATATCAATTTTATTAAATTCAATGGCATTAAATAAATCATGCACTTTAGCAAATAATTTAAATTAAAAGTTGAAAACTTAAATTTTGTTTGGTAAAAAAAGTTAAGCTACTAGAGCCTAGATGTCTTAGTTGTCATGTGCTAAACAAGGTAGTGGAAAATTTGTTCTTTGACCCCAAAAGCAATCCTTTATTGTGGTAATTGTCATTTGAGTTTAACACGGTAGGATAGAACGCATTGCCTTTTGACCCAAAAACTAACCCCTACCCTCCAGCTTCTTGTTTCAATCAAACAGAAGTTTCCTATATATACCCTACTCAAAGCTCCATCGTAGCATCAAATACAAAGAAGAACTAAGAGAAGAAACAGAGTTGCATTGACAAAATGAAGAGCTTTTGTCCCAAAGTTTCTTTTCTTTTATTGATTACTCTTATTTTAACATGTGTTTATTCTGAAGCTCAAAAATGTCGTCCAAACGGTCGAATCAGAGGAAAGAAAGCACCAACAGGACAATGTAATAAAGAGAATGATTCAGATTGTTGTGTACAAGGAAAGATGTACACAACATATGAATGTTCACCATCAGTATCTACTCACACTAAGGCATATCTCACACTTAACAGTTTTCAGAAAGGTGGAGATGGCGGTGGCCCTTCAGCGTGTGATAATCAGTACCATTCTGATGACACTCCAGTTGTTGCACTTTCTACAGGGTGGTTCAACGACAAGAGCAGATGTCTCAACAACATTATTATAAGTGCCAATGGAAAAAGTGTGGTGGCCAAGGTGGTTGATGAGTGTGACTCTACAATGGGATGTGATGAAGAACATGACTACCAACCTCCTTGTCCAAACAACATTGTTGATGCTTCCAAAGCTGTGTGGAAAGCCTTGGATGTGCCTCAAGAACAATGGGGTGGCCTTGACATTACATGGTCCGATGCTTGATTGTAGAAGATAAAATGTATATCTATGTTTGTGTTGTATTATTTGGGTGATACACTGTACTTTTATGTCTCATATTATGTGAATTACGTAAATGTTGTTGCAAGTTAGCATAATGTTATAAATTAAGATAATTCATTACAAGCTCCATGGTTTTTGTTCCGGTTACACAAAATTAGTCTCACACATCTGATTTATAAATTACTCTTAAACTCACCAAGCCAAAATCGAACAATACCTTTAAGACATGGTTGCCAAAATCGAACAATACCTTTAAGACATGGTTACGCAGATTCGAGGTCAGAACAGTTTTAAAATGTGAACTGTATCACCTTGTGAATTATGAGATGACTGCAATATTTCAATTGTAGTAATGTTTGCAATTGCTTAGCACTATTATATTTTAGAAATTTACAGGGATCGCATAACTCCTATATTTTGAAATTCACATAAATCACAACATAACTCACTACACTTTTATCAAAAAACCAAAACAACCTTGTATTGTATCCTATCAAGCTTTCATGTCCTAACAATGTTTTTTTTTACTCTTCATTTGGTAAAATTTTGATTGAGGATAAGAGAAAAAAAATTAGATTGATGGCAAACTGGTAGAAAATAAAAATTATTGAGGATGAGATTTTGAAAGTGTATATTTAAAAGTTACATTGATGAAGCTATAGTCACAACACAATTTGATAACCAGCCTGAAGCTATAGGATAAACGACATAGTCGATGAAGCACATAAAATTCAAATAAAAGACAATAAAAACATGTCCATAATTCAAATTCGAATTGTAATAAAAAAACCAATTTAGCCTTTCCAACCAAATAGTAAATCAGTATGCAGAGAAACTGCAGGATAGATGGAACATATTATAAAACAAGCTGTCTACCAAAAGCTTCACATTTTTTGGGGAAATGGTTCTCATAACAATAACCAAACAGTTTAACAAGAAACAAAATTGGAAAACACAGCAATAAAATATAATCCTAACAAACTAATCTTTTAATTAAACCTTATCGGCCTTAGCAGCAGTAGCAGCAGCTTGACCTCTAAGACGACCAGTCCTCTTGGCAGCAATGAGACCAACCTTTTGTCCAGGAGGTGCATCACGTCTGACAGTACTTGCATGACCAATATGCTGGTGATTACCTCCTCCATGAGGATGCTCAACAGGATTCATAGCAACACCACGAACCTTAGGCCAGCAGTTTCTCTTAACCCTAAACTTGTGGTAAGCATTACCAGCTTTCAAAAGTGGCTTCTCAGTTCTTCCTCCACCAGCAACTTGCCCAATCATTGCCCTACATTCACTTGGCACAACCTTCTTGGCACCAGAAGGAAGCTTGATCCTGTAACATGCAAAATCCAACATTAAGATTACAGTGCAATTACAATTTTTAAAATCAAACAAAATCATAAATTCAATTATTCTCAATTATAGGAAATCATCCTTAAAAATCCTAAAAGAATCATTTCCTAGATACATTAAACTAGTCAGAACCCTTAAATTAATGATTTCCCCTCAATTTAGTCATCATCAGAAGAACTAGTCTAATTAGAAGAACAAAATAAATAAGAACCTAGAGTATAATTAAAAACTAATCAAATTAAAAAACTATTTAAAAAATTTGCTTAAAAATGTAAAAATTAAAACTAATCTAATTTGAAATTAATATAATTTGATCCGGTAACAAACCAAATCAACCATTTCTATTCAACATTCAATTTTCATGAATAAAAAATCAAATTAATCCATACAAAAACATAATCCAGTTTCAATTGCTCAAATAACAAATATAAGAATTATATCTATTAAACAAAATAAAGAGAACCACACCTAGATGTATCATTATCAGGGTTGTGACTGATAACAATAGCGTAATCACCAGAGGCTCTAGCAAAAGCACCACGGTCACCAACATGATGCTCGACATTACAAATAACAGCACCTTCAGGGATAGAACGGAGAGGAAGAACATTACCAACAACGAGAGTCGCTTTTTTACCGCAGTAAATGAATTGACCGGTGTATAAACCTTCAGCGGCGACGAAGAGTTCGTTCTGTTTCTTGTAACGGAACGGGTGACGGAAAGTAACTTTAGCGAGAGGTGCACCGCGACCTGGATCGTGAATAACGTCAGTTACAACACCTTTGAGGTAACCGTTACGTTCTCCGAAGTCGAGACTGCGGAAACGTGCCGGTCCTTTGCGGTGGTGTGTGTGAGACTTGAAGACGGAGCCAGCTCCCTTACGCTGTGCACGGATCACACGTCCCATTGTTTGTTGCGGCTCTGGAGATAGACGCAGATGCAGTGGAGAGTATGAACAATGAGAACTCTGCGTTGGTTTTGAGCCGGGGAAAACTAGGGTTTGACTGTTTATTGGACGTTAGTCGGGCCGGCCCGAGGAAGCCCAATATGGTACAAAATGAATAGGAATGTCGGGTTGGGTTGGGTTGGGTTGGGTTGGGCTGTTTTGACAAAAATCTGATACCCGAATCTAATCGAACATTAGAGAATTGTACTGCGCACCCCCCACTTTTACCTTCCACCCCCCAACTATAAGTAAAAGACCATACTGCCCCTAATTTTAACTATAAAATCCTAAAAAAAATTAACTTTCCTTTTTTTCCCCATTTGTTCGAAACTCTGAAACATCCGATTCTCCCACCCTACCAAATATTCGAACCTTTGACACATTCGAAGTGAAAAAGTAAGGATTTTTCGAACCTTTCCTTGAATGTTAAACATTCGAAGCCCTTTTTTTCCAGATTTTTCCAAAACCTTCGAACATTTCGTTGAATGTTAAACATTCGAAGCCCTTTTTTTCCAGATTTTTCCAAACCTTCGAACCTTTCCTTGAATCTTAAACTTTCGAAGCCTTTCTTTTTCCAGCTTTTTCCAGACATTCGAAACTCTCTATGAATGTCAAACCTTCGAAGCAAGTTTTTTCCAGAAATGTTCAACCATTCGAACCTTTCCTTGAACTTGAAACATTCGAAGTTCAAAAGTTTCGAAGGTTTCCTTCAAGATGAAATATTCGAAATGTAAAAGATTCGAGCATTTCTGAAAGATTCAAAAAACTGGGCTTCGGAACTTTGAGATTGATGGAAA
>NC_021162.2:60917684-60918761 GCF_000331145.2 Cicer arietinum | reverse complement strand
TGTAATTACTCGCAGGATCGTGGATCACTAAAGGTAATTACTCACGGATTGAAATTGAAGAAGTTTGCGGAAGTTCCTATTCCAGCTCCTGTAGAGCATTGGATTCAGGAATCTGGGCTGATGTATCTATCTTCAGGCTACCTCACAATGGCGGATGCTGGTCTGATATCGGCATTTGTTGAAAGATGGCACCGAGAGACCAGCTCATTTCATCTGCCATTTGGAGAGATGATGATCACCTTAGATGATGTTGCGACTCTCCTTCACATCTCACCGCATGGTAAATTTTTTGATGCACCTTTGAATATGAATACTAATAATGCTGTAAGAGCTGCACATGAGTACTTAGGTGCAACATGGGAGGAAGCATGTGTTGAGATTAGTTATAATAAATGTGCTCAATATAGATTGCAATGGTTGCGTGATTTGTATAGCTGTCTCATTCAAACTAACCAGTTTGAGTGTGCGGCTATAACGTATTTGTTGCATTTAGTTGGCTGCACTATTTTCGCCGATAAAACACATACGCGTTTTGAGGCGAAATACATTTCTCTTTTTATTGATTTACATCGTTGTCGAGACTACTCGTGGGCTTCCGCGTCATTAGTTTTCCTTTATGACAACTTGGGAGATGGAGCTATCCACGACACTCGACAGCTGGGAGGTTACATGAGCCTACTGCAGGTATATCATTTATATTAAGTTGTGTCGTTTATTTATTTAATTATTAATGTAATTATTTATTTAATTATTAATGTAATTTTTAATTTAATTATTATGTTGTTATTTTATTATGTTAATTATGTTGCAGTGTTGGATTTACGAGCACTTCCCTAAGATCCTGTAAGCGGGGTGATAGAGGAGCGGCTCCTGCGCATCTTCCAATAGCATGTAGGTGGACTGCAAAACATGCTGTTGAAGGTGGATTGATGGCATATCGTCGGAGACTTGATGGGTTGTTGCTCGAGGATGTAGTGTTTACACCATATGATGATGATCGAGCTAATCATCCGTTTGTATCGGTTTCGATGTTTTCTGGATATCTTCGATGTGGTGGAGTCTCAATCCCATATTTGC
>NC_021162.2:60846723-60915353 GCF_000331145.2 Cicer arietinum | reverse complement strand
TGTTTGTTTTGTATGTGCTATCACATATCAAAACAAAATGAAACGTGTTTAACAACTTTATACAATCAGTATGTGTCCAAAATATATCTCTCAAAACATCAGAATTCTCCCGTCTTCTTGTCCAATACACATAATTTTCTTGTTGTATTAACTTCAACAGATGCTGCATTTCTGTATACGGACCTCTCAACGATGATCGATAAGTACTCCTTGCTTTATATATTTGACTTGGAATTGTCAGATTAGCTTTATTTCTCTCTTTCAAAGCATTTAGGATGAATCTGGGGGCAAGCTTATACTTTGTCATGTCATTGACAAATTTCCTCTCTTCTTCATTTAAACGCCCCAAATAAGAATGACCAGTTACAGTATCAAGTAGATCATGATTATGTGTTCCACAACGAACACTAATTTTCCATCCTTCACCGACACTTAAGGGTATACATCTGAGAGTAAACGGACAATTTTCCTTATGAGAACAAGTCACTGTTGATTTTGATTTTGATTTATATCTTCCACCTCTTTCGCATCCCAAAATCAATTTTTCTTTTCTTCCCCTCTTTCCGGTTGCTTTATCTGAACGAATGATGACAATTAAAATTCCATTTTCTCTTCCAATGGTTTTTGCCCATTCAAACACAGATTCTCGTGAAGGAAATACCTATAAAATATGTTTCAAATAAAACATCAAATATATAGTTATAATAAAAAATTTATCCGTGATAGATTATCAGTAATATTAATACCTGATCGATAATGAATTTGTCCGTAGAATCTATTATATTTCTTGAGGCAGGAACCTCAACTCTACTCATACCTGTTTTCAAAAATAGTAATAAATATAAATAATAATAAATATAAATAATGATAAATTTAAAAAAAAAATTGAAAGTTTCGAAACTTTGACATTGATGTAAACTTTCGAAATTGCTGGAAAACTAGGTTTCGGAACTTTCAGCTTCAAGCAAAGTTTCGAAATGTTATTTGGGTTTCGAAGGTTTCAGCTTTAACCAAATCTTCGAATGTTTAATCCAATTCATGCTTCGAAGCTTTCATACTTAAGCAAAGTTTCGAATGTTTCATCAAATGCATGATTCGAAGCTTTCATACTTAAGCAAAGTTTCGAATGTTTTGTGATTTCTGGGAAAATTGCATTTCGAATCTTTGGATTTTTCACAAAAGGTTCAAAAGTGTTGTTGAAATCTAACCTCTGATTGTTTCGAAAGTTTGAAACTTTCGAATAATAGAATTTCTTTGAAAAACTTTCGAAAGTGGGGGTGAGAAAAGAGTGTAGTAAATTTACTGATAAATTTTATATAAAGTAAAAAGGGTAGATTGGTCAATAAAAAATTATGGGGGGTGGCAGGTAAAACTGTGGGGTGCACAGTACATTTCTCCGAACATTATCTTTAGGTTGGTTGAGTTATAAACCTGTATCTTTTAAGTTTTTTATCACTCACCCCCCACTTAAACCTGTCACCTCCCAATCCATATGAAAATACAATTTTTCCCTTTTAATTTGACAAAATTTTAAAATATTTGAAACTTTTGAAATGACAATTTTCAGAATTTTTGAAACTTCCGAAATAGAAAATTCAAAAATCTATGCAAATTTTTGGAAGTTTCAAATTCTCGAAATAAGGATTACATTTCGAAAGTTTTCAACCGTAAAATTTGAAAGTTTTGAAATTTTCCTATTTCGAAAGTTTCAAATTGTTCGAAAGTTTTGATAATTCTGGAAATTGTCATTTCGAAACTTTCAAATATTCTAAAAATTTATCAAATTAAAAGGATAAAATTGTATTTTTCATATGGATTTGGGGTGGCAGGTTTAAGTGGGAGTGAGTGGTAGAAAACTCGTATCTTTTTTCATTTAACTCTAATCGTACAATCAAGAACGGGGTGGGCTGGTTTGGCAGGTTATACATAAATAGTAAGTTGTTTTTTAGTTTAAAAGAGAAACATAAGTAACAACAATAACAATTTAATTGAAAGAAAATATATTAAAAAAAATTATAAATTTCAGTCACATCATTCAATTCTTAAAAAAAAAAACCAACAATCTCTAACAAAAAAAAAAATCAAACAATTTTCAGCTACATAAATAAATTCAACAAGCTTCAAATACAAAGCTAAAACCAACAGTAGATTTACACACAACTCACAAACCAGATTAAAATAACCTTAAATGTACTTAAGTTGTACATTTACAAAAATATATTGAAGAAATGTAGTAAATCAAAGTTTGATTGATATTTTTAATAATTAAAGATTAATTGGAAATTAGGTTAAAAATTTAATTTAATTTATAAGTATAGTAGTTGTTTTTGTAACTTTTTTTTATAAATTATTCTCTCCAATTTTGTCACAATAGACATGTAGATTATAATTTGGTCTACAAAAATTGATATATTTAGTTCAAGGTCATCTTAAAGATTTTGGAGGCTCTACTATAATATTAAAAATTGAGTCTAATAAAAAAAGTATAATTTTAATAATTAATAAAAATTGATAAAATAAATTTTAGTGCATATACACATATCAATCTAATGAGGATAGTATTCTACATGATGCATATCATTTGGTCACATTAATTCATATAACAAGAAAAAATGAACAAATAGCATGTCACATTCACATATTATTAGACTCAAACATACAATAATAAACCAACAATTACACTTTACAAATAATTCAACTCATAAAATATACCATAATTTAACTCATAATATACATCGAGTATAGAACCCAAAATTTCAAAAACATACTTACCATATCTATATTAATTAATATATCTGTTAAAATATGTCATGTCTAATCAAAATTATTAGCAATTCGATTAATATATATCAAATTACACAAACCATAATCAGGCTGACATTTAATAAATATAAAATTAAATTTTAGACAGAAGATTTGAATTCAAGAATCATTTGTTATTTATCGATTTGTGTTTAACAATTTTAACTGAAAATATGTTTCTTTGAAACAAAATAAAAATAGCTGTGATTTTGTGCGACATTGACAATGCAGAAACATGCAACTATAGGGATGGATACAGTGGAGAAGATGAACGATCCACCTTTCACCTAGTTTTGACACGGGAAAATTAGGGTGCAATTGTTTATTGGACAGTTATTAGTTAACCAATATTTAAAATAAAAATTAATTCAATTCATATGTTAAATTTTTTGTTTATCATTTGAATATCGACCTGATAATTATGTTAGAATTTATCATTTTTTCTACAATAAAATAAAAAATAAAAACTTGCGTCCAAAATAAAAATATAAAACAAAACTATTAAATTATTGTTAAAAAAATAAATATTATCAATTTAGCATCTGATATTATATAGATTGAATAATTTGATAAAGAAAATTTTAAATGATTTATTGAATTAATATTTTGTTCACTTCATCCAAGTAATTTAAATGATTAAATTGGTTAGAGAAAAGAAGATTATTAGTAAGGGATGTTAGTGTAGAGGACTATGATTGGATAATGAAAATGGGTGCAATGGTTGATTTTGTATTTGACGAATAGTTTTGAAAATTCATTAATTTTAAAGAATATATTTGCTAACCCCTATAATTTTAGAAATTAAATATGAAGATTTACCAGAAACAAAACACATCTCCACCTATTTAAAAAAATAAGAATGCAAAATAGTTGACACAGTTACTGTATGATTGCATTAGTAAGAGAAACTATTCTTACATCAATTCAACTTTTTTAGGATTTTGTTGACATTGTTGAAGAAAGTTTACTCATATTTTAAATAAAAAAATGCTACCCCATCGAATTTTTACATATTTCCCTATTTTTAATAGCATATGTGAAAAATGATGCAAAAGGATAGTATAACAAAAACATAAGAGCACTGCTAATGCTCTTCACATCCACTACATCAACTTACAAAAGTTAGCAAAAGGGCATAAACATGGGATAAATTTAGAATCTTTAATGAAATACGTAGCTTAATTTAATCAAAAAAATAATACATACCTTCAATTGATTCGATTCATTGTAACCAAAAAAAATTGATTCAATTCATTTGTCTGAGTACCACATAGCAAAAAATAATAATTCCTTAAATTAAAAAGTAGCTCCTGAATCCGGTTGTGGAAACAAAAAACTGGTAGCAAATATAGAACTAACAGAGACCAAGAATGAACTGTAGCTTCAACAAATTTATAATTGGGTACATAAAATCTTAATCATTACAATAGAAATTTCATTTAAGATGTTGTAAAACTACAAAACTAATCAGAACTTTAGAGAATTATCAGGCATGGAGTAAATATGTAACCCAATTGTCCTACAAAGAAATTCTATCTTCTTCAACCCTTGTAAGGTAAAAATTAGATACAGGTAAACTACATTCAAAATGTTTGAAAATCATCCAGCTTTAGATGCCTCACGAGTAGATTTTGGCTCTGCATTCTTCCTCAAAAATTCAGACAACCTTAAAGTTGCAGCACGCCCTCTTTCTAGGCAATGAAGATAATCATCCACTACAAGAAATTAAACAGAAAACTAATTATTATATCATATTAGAAAATTAGACCACATCATATGCTAGTGTGGCCAATGCTGGGAATAATAGAAACCTTCGGAACACGTGGCATCAATATTTATATTGAAGGACCAACTACAAAGACATTAAAGGGCATGCAGCAGAATACCTAACATAGCACCATGTGTTACAGATGTGATGATTCCGTGTGCCATGGGATCACTGCCTGCCTGCGATGATTTCTCTGGTATGACGGAAACTGTTGAATTTGGAAAAACTAAATAGGCAAATGCTTTTGCTTTCTGCCAGAACACAGAAATGCACTGAATTAGAATAGAGTACGCGGGCAACATGGAATCAAGATCTCCAATTTATGAATTTGTTTGAACCACAGAGACATGAAGATAGAAACAGTCATGCACGTTTATGGGTTTGTCACACAAATGCTGTGTTCCGGTTCCACTAAACCTTACAGCATGCAATTAAACATTTAAAAGTAACATTGTATTAACATTTTCTAAAATCAGGCAAGCGGTGTCTATTGGATGCATAATTCTACTTCAGATATTGGTTTAAATTTTAAATATTTTAACTGTACAATTATCATAGACAGGATAATAGGAGACTTCGCAGTAAGTATACATCCAACTATCCAACTTAATTGGGAAGCCATCTATTTCTAGTACGCAAAATTGTGTCATGTAGGGTAGTTTTATTTTCACACTTCACAAAAATTATGAAATGGATAAGTAAATTCCCATAGTACTAATGAGCTTGGGAGTTTTAAATCAGAACATACAATAAAGAGCCGTGAAGTTACATGTCAATAGCAGAATTTCATCACAAAAGAAAGAAAAAAAAACTCTTCACACAATAAAGGAATAACTCTTAAGTTCTCAACTGTAGCTTTCATACAAGTAGATGTTAGAATAATCTTTAGTACAATGCCCCACACAAAGGCACCCACCATGAACCCAATCACCCCTGATTTCCCATCAGCCTGTACAATATAACCCACTCATCTAAACTCTTGGTTCATGCATCAACCCAACAAATCATGAATTTCATCAAAAGATAGAACTGCACACTTAGAATGAGAAATCCCATGGCAAAAAAAAGAACAAAGTTTCACCACCTAGAAAATTAATAATAACCATTAAAAGTAAGAATCAAATACAAAGGAATGGGATCATCCAGATTTTCAAGTAAGTTCCCTACCTTCAGTAATCAGTGATGACAAGCGGCCAGGACCAGCCATAAATGGTTTGGTGGAGAAACTGTATGGTTTAAATTGATATTGATGCGCTAGAGATAAGGATGTCGGTGTGGCTTGATGGGGGGAAAACTGCATTGATTAAATAGATTATAGATGCACTAGAATTAAGGATGTGGGTGTGAGGTTTGGTGGAGGAAAATGTACTGTCTAAATAGATGTACTAGATTTAAGCATTTTGGTGAGTTAAAACACCCTCACCCCCATATCCATTTTCAACATTTAGACAACTATCACACAAGTCACTCCCCCTCCCTTATTTTTACTACTTTTCCCATCCGATTCTATGTTTTTTATTTAGGATAACCATATTTTACACTACAAAACAACCTAGTATGAATTAATAAAAAGAATTACAATGTTATTTAAGTTTAGGACACCACAATATAATAAATTTCATAAAAAGTTGACAATGATAAGCCATAAAAGTTAAATGAGTTTGTTATATGTTTTCCGTAAAAGCAGTTAAGTTAATCAAACCTTAAAGGATGTTAAAAGGATTTACTGAGGTGAGAAAAAAGCAAAAACAAAACATGTAAAGGAGTTAGCTTTACTTGCAACATCAATGAGATTATACAATACAACACATATACTGATATAGTACTAACATTTATAGTACAAGAAAGGGTTGTTACTTATGACAACCATTACTGAATAGAGACAAATATTTAAATATGTAGCTTCATTATAAATGTGATGAATGCAGGTCAAATTTTGTTTAGCAGACTGAATTCAATAGACGTAAGGTGAAAATCAAATCATGCTTTAAAATTGACCAAAAAGATTATACGAACCTCTTCTTCTTGTTTGGAAGGGTCCAATATTATACAATTACTATCCGTTACAGAACAACATATTGCAACTGCAGAAACAAGGAAGAGAAATAATTATTTTTAACAAAATGAAATCTTACAATTAAACTAAAAGACAATAACCAACAAGTCTCTACTACCAGCAAGATGTTTTAGGGGAATTCCAGCATCCACGAGTGCAGCGCATGCAGCGTTTATTGCACATGGAAGAAGCTACATATTAAGTCAAGAAAAAGAAGCAAAAGATCTGGAAGCATTTATTAGATATTAATCTTTTCAGGTCTCTCACTGCTCTTCTGATGAACAAAAAAGTCAAACTAGAGTTTGCATAAACAAGTCCTATAAAAGTAGAACGTAGAATTTGTTTCTGAACTAAATCACTATAACACCACTCTTTAAAGTCAAGTACCCATTTCAATAATCAGACATTGAGCCTTAAGTTAAAAATGGCAGAAAATACAAATTCTCTCCATTTCTTCCAGCCAATTGAAAAACATTGATATTTAAAACAGAAACTAAAATCCTAAGCAACACATGTCACAATAATTCAAATCATTCATAACTAGTCGAATTCAAGAGTTGCCAGATTAAAACAATAATCTTAAAGGAAACAGTTAATATATAGTTCATACATTAGAACAGAATGTTTAAGTAGGATACAGCACCATCATCATGGACAACCTGCATTAGAAGAAAAAATGCTCAATCACAAAACATTACAGGCCAGGTAAACAAATAAAAAAATTTCACTTGGAGTCTGTGTTGGGTGGAATAGTATAAATGAATTTTTTTTTTAAATGGACGCTATCTCATTTCATTCCAATTCACCATATACCACAAACATACACAAAAGAAAGGACCAAACCCAAGGAAGTGAGAAACTTACCTGAACTATAACAGAAGTGGTGGTGTTAGGATATATGGTACGAATACAAATGCTTTCCAAGGTTTTCTTCAATATCATCTCATACTCCCTATCAACTTGACCAATGTGTCCTGTATTAGGCTTCCAAATAACTTCAACGGAAGCTTTCTCTGGATTCTCATTCTTCTTGGTTCCGGCCTTAGGTCCGTAAACTGCAGCAAGGACTTTGGTTTCTCCTTGAGCCCATGTGGCTGAACCATGGGCCCGGTGGAGGACAGAATGAGAGCAAGCCAGGGGCCTCAGTTGATTGGGACTCCTTCCGTCGGGTCTATCCTTCTCCATTAAATTCCTAAGGATAAATCACCCTTTTTTCTGAACTCACTTGGCAGAAGAAAAATTGCACTGTTGAATAGCCACTGTTGTTAGGAACACACAAAATGGGACAAAACACAGGTGAACAAGTTTAAACTTTGATAAAAACTCATAAAAACCATAACACATGTACTTCAGAGCCAGGCATGAAATTACAACAACAAAAAACTATAAAAAAAAAAAAAAAAAAGGTGACTCCTTCCGTGTAAATATTGACTCTATATTTAGCAGAAAATTTCAGGAAAACGTGGTTTAAATTCAATTGTAGCATCGGTTATATTCAAATTGAAACAATAGAAGCATTTTGAAGACATTAAAAGAAGCAATAGTGTGGTATTGTGAAAAGTGTGCATCAGGTGCTTTCAGACGGCACTTGCTATAACAATAAATCATCATTATTGGCTCCAGTGACTGAATCTATATAATCATATATGAAGAAGCGAAGTGCGATTTTGATTATTCAGCATTTGTAAGGGAAAAACAGAAATTGATTGGGGAAGGAAAATTTACAAAGCATGAGAATGAGGTACCTGACGCTTACTAGCTACAGTTGGTGGTGGTTCACTGCAGCAGGGCGAGATGAGCTGGACGGTGGCCCCGGAGACGATACGAGTGAGTGGACGGCGGTGGCGGAGCTGAGAAGAACGAGAGCGAGGAGAGAATAAGGACTTTTTTGGGCTAACCCAAATTTTAAATGGGCTGCATTAATCCAATTCAAAAAGTTTTCACTTTTAATTATTTTGACAATGTATTTGGGTTTGGTTAAAAAAACAGGAAAAACAATCTATTTGGGAGGGACCTCTAAACCTAATTTACATACCCTTACAAACCATTTGAAATTCAAAAATTTGTTTTTCTACTAGTTTATTTTAATAAAAGTAGGTTCTTATTTTTCCATCTTATAAAAAAATCGGAAACCCAATTGTTGGTTTAAGTTTTTTGTTTTAATTATTTATTCATGTGTTTATTATAAAGGTTTTGCTGACCAATACTTTAAAAATATCATGTAATCTAAAATTTAATATTAATCTTAAATTATTTGGTATATATCAAAATTAATGTAACTTTTTTTAAAAATTAGTTAATTTTAATATATACCATTGGCATATTAAAATTTTTTATTTTATAAAAACGATAAATTCTTTTATAATTAACTATGAAATTCATATTCGAACTTCACAAGACGTCCAGTTTAATTTATTAATTGAAATATGGTTTAAGGACTATTAAAATCAAAAATTTTATACACTAATAATAACTTTCAATTCAATAATAAATTTTCTTATACACGATGTCAACCAATCATAACTTCCTTTCACTTATATCACAATAATGTTTAAGAATAAATTTATAAATATTGATTCTATATTACATATATTTGTAAAGTAACCAACCTCACAATTTGTGTTGCGAAAGTATTCAAAGTTAGAGATAAGTAGAAGTTCACTTTTACCAACATTAATTATACAAATTTAGTTAATGTAGATAAATTGTATTATTTTGTCCCAAAAAATATAAATTAAATTGTCTCTATTTAAAAACTATTTTAATGTTGTTTCTATTTTGGTTATTTGAATTCTACATGATTTAGTAAAATAAAACTCTACATGATATCTAGTTAATACATCTTTGATGGATATTACTATGGTATATGGTATGAAATATCTATTATCTATTCTATCAAAGATAATACAATTATGTTTAAATTTATTTCGATTGGACATAAAATTTATATTGTTTTATTTATATTAAGTAGCGGATTGTACTATTAATTAGTTATATAATTCAATATGAGTTTATCTTTTATATAATATATCTTTGAGATTTAACTCAAGTGACAAATATTAATAAATATTATGTCTTAAATTTGAACTAAAATTTCACAGTTATGTGTATGAATAAATAAATGTTTTAGTTGTGGATAGATGAAACTTGAAGTGGGATTTTTTTTAGTGTAACCTATTAAATTAAATTAGTTAGAACCTGTTTGATACTAAGATTTGAAGCTTCAAAATTTTCTTCCATTTTAAATAACTGCTATAGCATAGTTCCACCGCAAAGAAAATTCGAACCAAAACATAATATAACAATAAACTGTCACATTGCAATTTTCCACATCATGTAAACATTTATATCCAGAGTAATTATTCAAGGGACAACAACCCTGTAAATTTTGTGCAAGAACTTCCAAAACAAACAAACAAACAAAAGGGTGAATTTACAACATACTATCTGTAAGAGCAGGCAACCTACGAAAGAAATTGAGTGGTGCTGGTGGTATCTTACCCCTTAATTTAGGATGCCTCATTAAGTAAAATCCAACTGCAAGAAACACTACCCGAGTTGGTGTAACATACAAAATTAATGCAGCTACAAAACAAAATAACATGAATACAGTTGTTGCACGAGGATCCCTCCAGTTTAACAATGCATGTAGTCTTTCACCTTGTGTTGCTATGTCTCCAACAACACTTTGAACCCTCCCTGCCAAACTTCTCAACCGATCATACCTCCAACGGACTACATCCGCGCTTTTTTTCGTTGGAAATGTATCAAACTCCTCGTCGAATTCATCTGGATTTGTCACATCAGCACAAGAAAGTTTTATGTCCATGTGAGGAGGGTAACGCGGCCGAAACCTCCATTTCCACATACCTATTACGAACATGTAAAGAAACACTGTTGGTAGAATAAGCTGTGGGAAACAAACCAGCATCATGTAGAGAATGTGCACTAAAACTGTTGTAACTGAATTCTTCCATGTTGAAATTTCTATTAACCAGCTTCCAACTGAAACTAGTCCTGAAAAAACTGTCTTTAATCGGTTTATATTCGCCTTGCTTCGTCTCATGCTCCATAGATGAGAATCTGTATCTGACATGTACTCAACCACTTCTTTTCTAAGAGGTGGTTCTGTCCTGCTAAGTCTAGCTACAACAATGTTCATAGCTTGGTATTTCATCTTTTCTTGTTCAAATATGTTGAGAGGCTTTGTGTAGTGCATCTTTGGCAAATGTGGTTTGAAATACAAACTCATCATGTTAGCCACTGATGTGCATGAGAAACGTATTGCTAAGTGCACCTCACCCATCTTTTTAAGACCAGAATTTTGTAGTGACAACAATGGATAAGAATGTGTATAAATGCGACCGGTTTCCAACGTTGAGATCCTTATCCGAACCTTACCTATCTTGATATCTTTGTTGTCATTTGAATCAAGTTGTGCATTATCAAACACACCTAAGGTGAGAACTGTGGAAGGATCATGAACTTCCCAAGTGTATTGCTCGTTGAATTTCGGGTTAAGATTGCCTATGATCGTTCGAGTTCGCACCCATTTGTGTCCATATTTTGCAACACAATATACATCTGATGTTCCTCTTCCATCCCTTGTTTTGTTTGGTTGTACAGAAGCATTCAAAATGCCAAGTTCTAGTACACCAATTGGTTTTTTCCAAAGTTGTCTTGAAGTAGGCCTAAGATCACTACTATAATAAGTTGACTCATCTAGCACATGGTAACCACCATCAAGAAAGACACTAACATGAATCCTACTAGAGAATTTGTCTTTGTCCTTGTCTTTGTTCTTTCTTTGTCCCTCTTCCATTGCCGATGACATGGTCTTTGCAAGAGGATACCACCTGCTTCGGATAGATCGATCGTCTGTGCGCTTTTCAACTGTGTTCAATGGAACAACAACACTGCCAATAGTCTCCTCCTTGTTGCTTCCAACACGGTCTTCGACAGTAATGATCAGATGCTCTTCAAAAGGCTCAGCAGCAACAAACAGCATACCTTGATCCCACCGCGGATTCATGACCCTTGATTGAACAGGTTTTGTTTTCAAAATTTGGACACCATGTTGAACCTTAACATAAGCATCAGGGACTCTAGACTTGTCTGATGGAAGCAAGTCTTGTGCCTCGATCACTTTGACTCGTAAATACCATAATCTCGGGGATGTGTAGACTTTCGACCGAACCTGAGCATAGTTAGCTGGAAAGCTTCCACTTGGAGACATTGCATCAGAATGCCAAGCATCAGGAAAAGCCTCATCAGCTTGTGTTCCAAACCAAACAGCAAGCATTATCTCCCCATTTTTCATTTCTCCACTTTTGTTCACAATCCTATACCACTGAGGAGCCAAAGGACTATTAGGCGGAACGCGTTTAGGAACATCATACAGATCAAACCTCACAATTCCAACAAGATCATCATGTATTGTGTCCTTGTCTTTGACCAAAACTTCAAGAGTAGTTGATTGTTGATTGTCCTTGGCAAATGCAAACACCTTGTTCCATTCAGGGCTTTGGTTTTTCTCAAAATGATTGGTAATTCCTTTGAAGTTTCCAACCTTGACAATCACATAAGGATCAAGACTACCTGTAAAATCCATCGTTGGAAGGTCTCGAGCTTTCACAACTCGTACAAAAAGGTACTCCATTGGTTCTACAAGATCATAGGTGCTAGATGGTTTATTCTCACCACGAATAACTCTTCCACCAACAACTTTCCCTCCTCCAAGAAAAGGACTTGTCTCTTTCACTGCATAGTCCGTTGCAAATGCTTGAACAACCTTTGGAGCAGATGGTCCAGCTTTCATCGCATGCATCCCAAATATTACATCAGGCTTTGCAGCAGTGGCTGCAGCCGAAGATTTCTTTTCTTTTCCATCATTTGATTTAGGAAGGTTGTGAAGTGTGTGCCTTGACTGATCAGTTTTCTTTTTAAACACATTGTTGAGCATTTGACTTGTAAAAGATTCTGGTACCTGATCTTGTGTAAGATTTTCATCTGTGTTGATCAGTCCATTGACAAATGATTCCATTGCAGGAAGAGGGTTTGAAGATCTTAAAGAAGGGTTATCTGTAATGAATACCTTCAAACCAAGTTCACCTTTTGTGCTCGAAAAAATGCCTTTCTTTTCAAGAGGATAGTGCAAAACAACAGCATCAGAATATGGAACAAATGAGGTTCCAGTGAGCCTAACCTTACCAAGGGAGACTGTGGAGCCATTGATTTTGTTATAGTGATATATGAAGGCATCAAGATTGAGGTTTGGTAACTTTCTTGGATCTGTGATGTTGAAGTAAAATGTCTCATTCCAAATGGGACTCAAATCTTTATCTTTCGTCGTCGTGCGAAATTTCTGATCATCAAAGTGAACTTCTACAAAAGTACTAGATGAACCTTGTCCATCTTTGGACATAAGCTCATGAGCACCAACAACTTCAACACCTAACTTGAGACTGTTCATTGAAAATACCTGAAAACGGAAAATAAATTCATAAGGTTCAAGTTTAATATTGTATCAAATATAAATTTCAATATATCACAGTAGTTATAATATGTAATTAGAGGGACAAATTAATAGCCTATAGTTGTGTACAATTTCTTTATGCTTTCTCATTAATCAAGTCAAAAGATGCATTCTAGCAGAATTATAGCTACTTTGAAACATATATAAAACTTGGAAGATAAATTATGTTTGCAAAAGAAAACACAATTAAGAAGTACAAAATTCATTGACTCCAAGTTCTGTTGAATACTTTTGTGTTATATCATAATAGTTGATCAACAAATAAAAGAGTTTCTAACATAATATTCACGAAGGCATGAAATTTTAAAAAAATTATCTGTAATTCCTAACATTAATAATCTGAAATATTTTGAAAAGTAACAAAAGTTTTGAATTTTTATTTATTTTTTCCAAGCATAAACATGGAAGAAGAAAAAATGAAAAGCTAAAAGAAAATAGAGGGGAAATTTTTTGTGGAGGTGATACTTCAAACATAAGCAAGAAATAGGAAGATATAAGAACAGAAAAATTGACCAAAAAGCAATCCATTCCACAACTCTCTCTTCAGTGACCAAAAAGCTATACAAAAATGAAAATGAACTTTTTTTGTACTTAAAAAAGAGAAATAAAGATTTTTTAACAGAAAATAAAAAACATAGATTCCTTGTGTTCTGCCTCGATTGAGGGATTGTGAGAATGATTTTTCTGAGGGATCATGTTAAAGAATCTACAAGTAGAACTATTTTCTTAGAAAAAATAATTTTTAAAAGTTGAATGAACAATTTTCATAACAAAATTTTTACTTTTAATTATTTAACAACACATGTTATCATTTGCCCTTTTAGTCCGTGTAAAGCAAGAGAAAAATTTGAAAAGAAAATGAAGGATAACATGAACTCCCAAAGATTTTGTACTTCATTTGATTTTCAAAGCGATGGAGCTAAACTAATAATAAATTAAAATTAGTTCATTTGTGCGAGACATAAAAATATGTATTTATATTTCGAAATTTGTTAAAATAGAAACTCAAAAGAATGAGACAGAGAAGGTAGTTTTGTGAACAAAAAGAAAACATTTTTTAGTTTTGAATAAAGATATCATAAAAACAAAAACTAGTTTTCAAACATTTCAGAAAAACCCATTAGGCAAGAACCAACTAGTTTCTTCAAAAGACACAAACTTTGAAAACTATGTCTACAATAACTACACAAAAGACAAATATTTCAGCTCTTTAGGAACAAAAAAGTCCAACTAAAAAAACAGCAAAATACTCCAAATAACCAAAAAAAAAGTCAACAACAATTCTAAAGGGGTGAAGATGAAGAAAAGGAGAAAGAGCATGAAGCTTACGTACCTGAGTGTATTTGAGAGCTGAAGAAGATAGAGAGAAATGGTTTAATTAAGGCAGAGAGTTAAATAAGAAGAAATGAGGAAGAAAGGATTGTAAGAGACGTTGAAAATGACATACATTGACTTGCCATTTTCATATTGATTGCTCCAAAAGAGTTGTACTTGTGAGAATGTCGTTTATGTTTGTTGTGATATGATTCTATATGTTTGATTTGTTTAAGACAACTTCAACAACAACAACATCAACCTCGTTCTTTCCTTCATTTTTGTCTCATTTCTAACCGCGTTAAAATTAAACGACATTTCTACTACGCATCTCGCGTGTCCTCCACGTTTTTTTTCTTTCATTTGAAACATATGGTTCATAGAACACTACACTTTTTAACATATTTTTTTTTTACGATGTTAACAAATAATTTGAATGGATTAATTAGCGCAATTTTAAATATTTTAATTATATTTCAAATGTAGTATTATCACATTGAAAAATAAATAAGCTCAATTTGTATTATTGAAAATTAACATTATACTCTATTTTTAATAGCTCAAGTCTTCCTCGCCTTTTATTTATTTCGAAACATATCAATGAGTGGATAATCATGACGTTATAAAATATTAGAAAAATTAAGATTATCCTTTCGGGAAATTGAAATACAAATCTCCATATAACAATAAAGTATAAAGTTAGGTAACAACATTTAGTCAAGCCTTCTGAAAAGTCAATAGCGTATACTCGTCCAACGTCCTCTACCTTGTCTTTTTTGCCTACAAGACTGATTAATAGTCTTCTGGCAAAAATATAATAACAGAAAGAAAAAAAAATTATACTTAAATAAATTTTATTATTTTAATTTTAATCTCTTAAAAGAATTTATTTGTATTTTTATCTTTGATTTTATACCAACTATCATGTATTTTTTTCAATTTTTTAATAATTTTTTATGTAATGTTTAGAACATATTTAACAACTTTTTACAAAAGTTTAACTTTTTAACAGATAATGAATGCAATAAAAAAATTTAACTTTTGATATTTAAAAATTTATACTTAATTTATTGTTTTTTAAAATATTTTAAATTTTTGTAGAGAAATTTTTTATAATATTATAAGTATTATTGTAAAAAGTTATTTAAAATTTCAAAAAATAAATAATAGTTGATATAAAATCAGAAACTAAACAAAAAATTAAGAAAAAAAATAAAATAATGAGATTTTATAGAAACTAAAATTTTATTTAAAAAAAAAACAAATAGTAGCTGATTGTCTTCTAAACATCAACAATCTTTAAAAACTCGTGATTATTTTCCTCGAATGTGACATTAGAAGATCAGTATTGAGGGGCCTTTTGTCTTGAAGTAATTAAATTAAACAAAAGACTTAAAAATATTTGCAAGTCGTCTTGTCCCTCTCTTGAGAGTTTATGCCTTTTTAATTTATTATATTATTGCACCAATCATGCATGGCTAGAATAACTATAACTTAGTCAACTCATCCTTTTGTATTATAAGCTTAACATTTAGCATCACTTATACATATTATTGCATGCGTTTTATTTTATTTATTTTTTTAAATGAATAATAAATAAGTTTGTATACAACAACTATAATGTTTTGAGTTCGAACTTGAATTATAATATACCGTCTAACAATTTCGACATTAGACTTTACAAATTATGTGTTTTATTACTTATTACTTACCGATTTTCTTTAAAATCATTTTTCTTTTTGGTTCTAAAATAAGGTCATGTATACACTTAATTTTTACATATTTTTCAATCCATGCATTTTATGGTTCAAAGACTTCTCAACATAATAAACAAATCCTCAAAAACTTAAGTGTTTGATCCAATGGAGGGTAGGGGTGAATTTTTAATTATTTTGTATTTTATTTAAGAGAACTAAAGGAAATTTAAATAATTTTTTGTTTATATTGAATCATTCGCTCTTCTACTCTCCAAGTCATTTTAAAATGGCTCTTCTACTCTCCAAATCATTTTAAAATGGATAAAAAGAAAGAAAAAAAAAATTATGATAAATTTTGCTCTCCATCTATAATTTGAACCAAACACTATTATTTAAAAAAAAAGAAAATTATTTTCTCCTATCCAACCAAACACACATGTCAAAAGTCCAGGTAGATACATTAGAAAACATATAAAAACACAAATTAACAATAGATAAGGGGGGGTGATTAAGAGGATGAGAAAGAAATTGTTAGTGAATTTGACCAAGTAAAAAACAAAAAAAATAAGGGGTGATATAAATAAAATTATATATGAAGAAAATTAATTCAAGAAATTTCAAAGTTACTCAAAAATAAAAAGAAATAATAAAGTATCAACTGAAAGTTAATACATTTGATAAGAATTATATAACGTTAAGAAATACAAATTTAGTCTGTGATATTTGTGTACAAATTATTAAGATTCAATTACTTTTTAGGCTAAATAGCATTTGTAGTCTCTTAACTTAATTTCAGTTAACGTTTTAGTCTTTTATCTTTTTTGTTTTCTGATTTAGTCCTTTAATTTAATTTTAAGTAACATTTTGATCTTTTATCTTTTAAAATGTCAACAATGTTATTATTATTATTTTCAAAAATTCAAAAAACTCATAAACAATTTCAAACAAAACCCATTAAATTAATTATCATTATTAATATAATACAAATTTAATCAAATTCATAACTTAAATCTTTAAATAAACTCATATTTTCATCTCAAACAACATCAAATAAAAAATGGAAAATATGATTTTATTTGAAAGTTTGAGTTATAAATTTATGAAATTTATATTATATTGAAAAATATAATTAATTTTATAAGTTTTATTTAAAAAAAATTATAATTTTTTTGAATCTTTGTAAAAAAAAAAAACTAAAACATTAACTGAAATTAAGTTAAAGAACTACTTACCACATACGGTATTTAGCCTACTTTTTATAACAAAAATAAAAATACAAGCTGTTGCAATATTTGACTTTTAGGGTATTCCAATGTCATTCCAACACAATGTACTATGTCAATAAAAAACTACTACCTTTGATAGCTTATTATTCATGATGATATATAAGGAGAAAACATTGTACATGGAGGTGTGTCACTTGGTGAATTGACCATGGACTCAATCATAAACTCCCTCCATATACCAAACATTGGACATGCCATATTTTCAGAACAAATCTCAACAGCTTCTTCAGGTATGGTTGGTTCAAATCTCAAGAGCTTTGAATATTCAGTCAATAGATGAAACGTATAATCATACACTAATTTCATTTTACATTCTCTTCAACGAACCTTGTCCCTTCTCTGCCAATCTCTTCTGCCTGTTGAATTATGCATAAAAAGTACTCAACTAAAATTAAAATAATTGTGTAGAAAATTAATAGGGGCTTCTAAGATTGATTTTGTCAAAAAATATAATATATTGACATTTTATATATATGAGCAAACATTAGAGTATGATGGTGGAAGGAATTAATAGATAGATTAATTACCTTCTCTGGATGAGTATTGCCCCTGTCTACTGCATATTTAATGTCTTCACACATGTTTTGCTTGCTGATGGGCCAGTAATGCTTGTAAGGTACTTGGCTTCTTGTAAAGAAATCATAATAAGTAGGCTTTATGAATAATGTCATGGAGTCACATGCTAGTATATATTTTTCACTCACAGACCATGACACCCCTTCACACATAAATCTTGTACCTTCAAAATAAATAAATGTATCCATTTTTGTTTACGAAAATAACGTACAACGGTAAACACCGCCTAAAAATTTACATACGCAAATGAGAATACCTAAATAAGAGATCTCAAATTTCAACTCGCATAACCACACAAAATATCTAACTTAACAACTTTGACATTGTCAATTATTCTAGACGTTAAGGACAAATGTAGCAATTTATTTAGTGATAAATCTAAAAGGTAATAAATCAAAGCAATAAATTATGGGTTTTCAAAAATATAAAAAAATTTAACCAAACTGTAGAATGATTAATTAAAATTAGAACCAAACTGAACTGATTTTTAATTTGAAAAAATTAAACTGTACCGATTTTTAGTTCGAAAAAATTAGAACTGAACCTGTTTTTTTTAGAAGTAATTAGCATAATTATGTAAAATTTGGCTTATAGGAACAAAAAAAAAAACCTATAGGAATAAAACGGTTTGGTTCAACTTGATACAAAAATAGTTCGATTCGGTACCATCCATATTATATCAATTGAGTTCAATTCAATTCAAATAAGTAGAACTAAGTTAAAATCAGTTCAACTCGGTTCAAAGCAAAAATTTGGTTCATCGATTTATAGAACCAATCGATTTGATTTTTCGAACTATAAATCAATTGGATTCAGGTTTTTCAAACTAAAAAACTATTCAGTTCAGTTTTCAAACGGTACTAGTTAAGGATGAAACTTTACCCACTCCTACAATAAACAATAAACAACAAAAAGGGCATGAAAAAAATTATTTATTAAGTACTTAATTACCTGTGTGTACATTGATCTTCTAGTTTTGTGTTCTTGAACCCTTGTTCAATTTCCTTATTCCAGTGCTAAAAACAAATTAAACAATATTCATTACATAAGGTTTTCAAAAAGTGTGATAATGTTATTGATCATTTGACATTAATTAATTATATATTGACCACATAATATATACGTGCATTCCAATCATGCTGTTCTGTGGAATTACATGTTCTGAGCTTACGCCTTGTTAAGGACAAACCTGAGTTTCCTTTCCAAAAAGCATAGGGTATCCTATCCTTCCATTTGATCTTGTTGTTGCTTTCTTGTATGTTCTTCAATGTTTTCTCCCAAGGTTGTATTCCAGTCTCAGCCCTTTAACACTAATTATAATTAAGTAAATAAATTATGTGTAAATAAAACTCCCCACACACTAAATAAATCCCTCGTTTCAAATGTATCTCCATATTCAGCTACATAAACTTTTCCTTTTTTAATTACAATCCTAAGTTGTGAAATATTTTTTCCACTCTCCACCATTTCTCTTGTGATTCCTGTACTCTTCCATGGTTTAACATCTTCAGGGATCCATCTGAAGTGTTCTGGACATGTTGATGCAGGGGATGATGAATAATATTTTTCTTTATCTTGCTTAAATGTTTGAAGGTAATTATTGTCTTTTGTGCATGTTCTTGTTAGGCTTCCATTCAAGCACTTCAATGTGTATTGGTTTTGTTGCTTATCGATGACCAATGTAGATGTGCTTGTTGTTTTTAACAGAATTTCAAGAAATTAAATAGCTAAGAATTTCAATAAATCAAATAAGTACAAATAAGTAAGATTCAGATTTCATATTCATAAAGTTAGTTTGGTGATTGGGGTATATGAGTTAAAGAAAGTGAAAGATTAAATTTCCACCATCAATATAATTTAATTATTAACGGTATTAATATAAAATTGATTGTTTTGAAAACAAATATAACCATTTTTTTATCATGCAATGATCTCAAATCAAATCATTGATGATCATGGAAATTTTAAATTTTTAGATGGTATAATTTTATTTTTTTACAAATAGCTACATTTTAAATAATAATAATAATATTTTAAAAGTCGACAGCTACATTTTCCAAATAATAATAATATTTTACAAATAGCTACATTTTTTTTACATAATTGCAGTTTTTGTCAATCTATTTTTATCAATTCACGAAATTGGTTATCTTATTTTAAAAGTCGAACAGCTTTAGTCTCTCCCTCATATTTTTTAACTAAAAAATAACAATTTAACAAATTTTAAATGACTCGAGATGTAATTTTATGATATAAAATCATCTAGATATATTAATTATTTATATGTCATTAATTAAATTACAAATATGAAGAAAAAAAATTAAAGTTGAAAGTTAAGTTTTTACAATTTTTATTTTGATTTTATGGGTGTTAATTATTTTATATTACGTTATTTAAAACATGTCACATTGTCAATTTTAGTTAAAAATCATACGGAGGAATCAAAATTGTCAGACTTTTAAAATATGTTGACCAATTTCGTGAATCAATAAAGATAGAAGACTAAAACTACAATTAAATAAAATTTAAATTGTAAAAAAATATAGACTTAGCTCTACAAAACTCAACTCTCAAGTTAACATACACTAAGAAAACATATTATGTAGTCATTAATAACATTAAATAATTCATACAATATTCAAATTCAAAAATTATTAGCATAATTCATATTTGAAAACATTAATTTGTTGTATTTAATGCTAATTAATTTCCTCTCTTGATTTCTATTTTTTATTTATTTATATTTTGTAACTAAATTTGAAAACAAAATTGTCAAGAAAAAACTTAATACTGAAAACTTTAATAATAATAATAATAATAATAATAATAATAATAATAATAATAATAATAATAATAACAACAACAACTACAACCACAAACATAATTTAATTATTCTATACATACATCAATACCCTACTACAAAACTACTCTAATTTACTATTTTATTTTATTTTTTATAAAAGTTTATGCTCTTTTATTTTTATAATTTAAATTATACTTTTCTTTGAGTTAATTTTATATTTCACTTTTAGTCCTTTAAGTTATTTTTATATTTTATTGGCTAAATTACATTCGTGGTTCTTTAACTTAATTTCGGGTAACGTTTTAGTCCTTTATCTTTTTTTTTTCCGACTTGGTCCTTTATTTTAATTTTAAGTGACAATTTGATATTTTATGTTTTAAAATTTCAACAATGATATCCTTTTTTATACAAAAATTCAAAAAAAAATTCAATCAAAAACTCATAAATTTAATTATATTCTTCAATATAATACAAATTTCATCAAATTTGTAATGCAAATCTTCAAATAAACTCATATTTTCATACTTTATTTGATATTTTTAGGAATAAAGGACTAAATCGGAAGAAAAAAAAGATAAAGGACTAAAACGTTACCTGAAATTAAGTTAAAGGACCACATATGTAATTTAGCTTATTTTATTTTATACTTTTATGTATTTTTTTATTTAATTTTAATCCCTTATGTTTTAAACATGAGACAGTTTCTTCCTTCAAATTTTTTAATTCTATTTTAGTTTCTTAAGGTACAAACATTAAACACTTAGGTCTCTTTTGTTATAAGCATTAGACAAAATGATCAAAGTGACAAGTTAGAGAAAAACATGATAGAACTAAAAATGTTTGAGTTAATGATCAATCTATAGAACGTTTATAACTTAAATGACCAAAATAAAATTATAATACTTAATGGATTAAAGTAAAATATAAAAACAACTTAATAGGCCAAAAAGATAATTGAACTTATTTTATATTTCTATTAATTATATGGAGTAATTGATAAAAAAAAATATATAACCTAAACAAGACCTAATTAATTGTAAAAAAACAAGCCTCAGCCTCATTGTCATGACACCAACCCTAAACCTAAATCCTAATATCTAACATTTCATTTTCTCATTGATTCTTCGCATTTTAAATTAAAAAAAAAAACAACAAAAAAAAAAAACAAAACATTTCATAAGATATATTTAATTTAATGTAAATAATTATATATTGCATTAATGACATTCAATATTGATTGAGTCATTTAATAATTATTTGTCAATTGAATTTCTTCTTTATTTTAATTTGAACTTGAAATTCACAAACATCGACAATGTTTTAGTAGTTTGAAATTTTAATATTTTCATTTTGCGTATGTTTTGATTGAAACTGGATCAAAAAAATTGTTTGAAATGTATTATTCTGTTGTGAATGATGCTACGGGTAAATTATAAAGTGATAAGGGGCATACCATGTAATTGATAAATGATAGTAAAAAATAGTACTCATACAGTTTCATATCTACATTTCCTTTATTGATTTGTCATTACGATTATGTAAATGTTGTAACTAATGTTGTATTTTAATTATGTCAATTATTTCAAGTATACCTAACATAAGTAAAGCCTATGGTTCAAATAAAACTATATGAATAGATGTTGTGTGAAAAATCTGATTAGATGTTAAATGAAAAATAATATTGTATAGCAATGTATGCATAAGTGATGTTGTTGGAGGGGTCATACATCATGTAATAATGTTTTTAATCTGAATAAATTATTTTCTCATTTGCTTTAAGTGTTTTCTATTTCATTTTTACAAAGAAAAAGTATTGAAAACATATGATCCTTTCTACTTTAGCATCTTAAAAGCCAAAGTACAAAACTCATATTATAAACATTTTAATACACAAATGATTCAATCAACTAGATAGACGAGTTGCCAGGAAAAATGTTTTTTTATGAAAAAAAAATTAGATTAGGGGAGGGGAGGAGATAAAATTTAAATATAAGTCATTGCATGTTTGAGTATAATCTTATTTGGCTTTTGTTTCATCATCATTGTAAATAATCAATAACATCTTTCTAATACAAGCATACCTATTTTTGTTTAAACTTTTTTTTTTATAACGAATATGTTGCATAAACATTACGAGTTTTTCATCTCTCAGTTGAATTTTTTCCTTATCCAATAGTCAAAGATCGAACTCTTAACTGGTTCTTTAAGGGCACCGAGTCTCTTATCACTTAGACAAATCAAATATTAGTATAGAGAGTTAAAAATATATTCAACGTCTAATCATGTTCAAAATAATAATGTATCGACATATTTTCCTTCTAATTTACTATATAACAAAATATCTACTCAACTTCTCTATACTTCTACTCCACTATACATATCGATTTTCAATCCTAAACTACCAAATAATAATTACGGTGATTATAAAATATTTTAATTATAAAATAATTGTAAACCTGCTATTACTTTCATAATGCATTTCTATAAGTTATTGTGAGAATTTTGTTAACTTGCTCTACAAGTTAAAATTTACAATCTTCAATGTTAATGAAAAACTAATCAAATTGAGCATTATATAAGCAGTACCAACCAATTAATTTAATATTTATGATGATTTCTTTGTTGCCGTGACACAAGCCACATAATTGTCGTCACAATTTGTTATGAATTATCTGCATTTCGTTTAAACACAATAATTTACACCAAATCATAGATGTGTAATTAACGTCATTTTTTATTGATTATATTTTTAGATTTGTACCTTTTTTTTTGTCAAACAATAAGTCCTATATTTTTGTGTTCGATTTTTGGGGTTACATCTTATTCGGTGATTTATTTTGAACCTACTAATTTTTCAAATAATTTTTTAAATTGGACAATTACCAATACAATATAAATTGTTTTTTAAATTGCTTTTTTAGTTTAATTGTAAAATACACTGCAAACTATATAAAATGTCACTAATTTTGTCCGATCGATACTATTTACCATTATAAATTATTTGAATTTAATTTATTTAAATATATACGGTTATGATCATAGATTAAATTTTCAAATTTTGAATATAATTTGCTACTCACTTATTCATTTTTTTTCTTCATAAAACATTATTTCTCTCTCTTTTTACTTATAATTTATTTATCTCTCTTTAAATATAAGATTATAAATATCATGATATTTAATCATATAGGTTAATTCACATAGATATCATACCTATATCGTTAAAATACAATATCAATGATTATGTTATTATAGGATCACAAAAACATTGAATTAGTTAAATTTATTCAAAACTCAATTTATACAAATGATAACCTAACCCAAACTTTAAAAAAAATACACACCACATGAATCCAATATTTTTAAATAAATAAATAAATAAATTTAAACGATAACATGTCTCATAGTTGACTACCTATTACATAAGTTATATTTATCTTTTTTAAATAAATAAAAATTACACGCTTCAATTTAATTACTGAATAAAATTTAGTTTAGTGTATCCAATGTAATTAATATCATAGGTGGACTCTATTCCTGATTTCAAATATTGCCTAAATTAATTATTAATCAAATTTTATTTATTGCTCGAATAAATTCTTAATTACTTGATCTCCATTCTACTGGGAACCAAATTATTTTTAAAAATTAAATACATAATTAAAAATTGAATTATTGTATTTTCCACAATTATATATATATATATATATAGCTTTATTTTTTTTTTCCCGGTGCATGGCGCGTGGGATTACATTAGTTATCCCCATATAAGATTTTTACCTGGATAACAAATTATACTCTTATTAACTATGAGTTGCCTACTTACTAATAGGGGGTGAGAATATGATGGGTCGAGATAGACTTTGCTAAACGAGTCTAACATGTAAATAAATTTAAGACATAAGTCTTTCATGTGCTGTTGTCATAGACTTAATTTTTATGTCTGAGTATAAACTTGATAGATGTCTTATATGACTTGTTAGCCTAGTTAAAAACCTATTTTATTTTAATATTTTTTAATAAGTAATCAAACATATATTTAAATAGATTAATAAGTTAATACGTCAGTAAAATTAAATAGAATAAGTAATATATTTAACATCACATTTTTAAGAATATGATTTTATATACATCCTACTTAAATTATATCTTATAATAATACATTTAAAGATGTCAAAAATTAAAATTTAATATAATAATTTTAGTAGTAAAAAAAATATTATTTATATTTATTTAAATAGGTCGGTCTAATAGACTTATTATGTGGAATGTAGTATAATCTTTTTAATTAAATAGATTTTTTTAGAAGTATTGACCTTATTTGTTTAAGAAAAAAGTCTGATCCGGCCTGGACCCAACTTAAGCTAGACCATAGATCTTGTCGGTCTGATCTATTTTCATCCCTACCTATCAATATACTTATCAAAAATTTTGGTCAATGATATTTATAATATATTTTCTATCTAAATTTATTTAAATTTACATTTATTATTTACATTGTATATTTATAAATTTAAATTTGAAAAAATGAGTATCGATAATATTAATTCTTTATTTTTTATTCGAAAAAGTTTTACAAATGTCTTTGTTAGTACAAATATAAGCGGAATCTTATAAAAAAAAAAGGAGAAAAACATTGAAAAATGGAGGAGACCAACCAAATCACATAAATTGTAAAATAGAGAACCAAAAATCCAATTTAAAAAATAAGAGGACTAAAAGTTAATTTTGAACAAAATAGAACATTAAAAGTGCATTTAATCTTTTATAATAATAATATTATTATTAGGTTAAATTTCAGCTCTTGGATAGATCTTTTATGTTTTTTCTTCCAATTAGGTCTTTTAAATAACACTCGTTTTAAAACCATAGTTTTTATGCTATTGTTTTGTAAATATGTATTTTTTCATTAGTTATGTTAGAAACATGCCACATGTCACTTACGTTGCTGATGCTCATGTAGAAAATTTTAAAAGTAACCATCATTTAAGTTTTTTTAAAAAAAACCCTTATTGTCATTTAAATTTAAATTAGTTTTCGCTTAAACTTAATCTTCATCTTTTACCTATTCACCATCTTCCTCTTCGATCCTATTTCGAAATAACCTAAAACTCATATTTTGTAATTTTAATAGAAAAACTCAATCTGTCGATCATGTGAATTAAAGAAAAATCAAAATAAGAATTTAATCATTTCAACCAGAATTAAAAAATGAGTTTTGTAAACAAATAGAAATCCACTAAAATAAATGAATTATTCGTACATCCGATAATTGGATCCAATTCAAACTCAGAGTAAAATCCTACAACATTCCATAAAAATATTAGGCTAAATTTCACTTTTAATTCTTTACTTTTGAACTAGTTCTTGGATATACGTACAATATAATATGATTTTAGTTGATTTTTCTTTATTTACAAAAACTCATTTTTTTTTAATCTTGTTGGATATTAAATTTTTTGTTTTGATTTTTCTTTAACTCACATAATCGACGCTTTAAGTTTTTCTATTAAAATTATAAATTATAAATTTTAAATTTTAAATTTTTTTAAAATGGAGTAAAAGAGAAAAGTGATAAAGAAGTAAATGATGAAGATCGAATCTCAAAGAAAATTAATTTATATTTAAAAATTATAAATATATTTTTTTAAAACATAAAAGACATATTTATAAATTGTTTATTTTTATAATTTGTTATATAAACACCATTATGTATAATATTATAATGATATTTTTTCAACCGAACAATAACATAAATATTAAGGTGCCACTTAAATGATATAATAAAAAAATAAAATAAAATTCGAGGTATCTGTTAAACATATTTAGCTTTATTTATTATTATTATTATAATTATTATTATTATTATTATAATAATAATAATTATAATTATAATAATAATAATTATTATTATTATTATAATAATTATTATTATAATAATAATTATTATAATAATTATTATTATAATAATAATAATAATTATTATTATTATTTGAGTCGAATTTGAATCAACGAAAGGCGTTTTATATAGTGAAAGCGTTGGAACACACAAATCCCGTCATACACAACGAGTTAGAACAAACAACAGTGGGAAATTCTTGTACACCATCAAAATCAACACAAGAGTCACTGAGTGAGTGAAGCGTTACACCCAAAAAAAATAAAACTTCCATTTTCCCTAACCCTTCAAATCAAATTTCGTAATATCAAAATTACACTCTTCGATTTCCTCACATCTTTAACAAATCTCTTCTCGATTCAAACCTAATCAAATAAAACCCTCAAACACCTGTAGATCTGTACAAAACACCCTCTCATCCTCCTCAAATTTTCCTCCTCCAAATTTTCTGTCAAAATCCCAACCCTACCCAATTTTTTTGGGGGATCCTTGTAGTTGTATGATACCCGTAGAAATTTCACTTTTTTCTTCTCAGATTTCGTTAGTTTAGCCTTTCATTTTAACCCCATTTCGAGAAATCATCGTTTCGTGGGGTTCGGCTCTAGTTCCCTTTTCAGTGACCCAGAAGAAACCCTAGCTTCTTAGGTTTGAGTTTAGCTTCTTGTACATTTTTTCGGGTAGAAATTCTTTTGTTTTTGAATCTGTAGGATGAACAATAGAGCGAGATACCCACCTGGGATTGGGTTAGGGCGAGGTGGTGGTGGTGGTTTGAACTCGAACCCTGGGTTTCAACAGAGACCACAACAACAACAGTATGTGCAGAGACACATGATGCAGAATCAGCATCCGCAACACTACCAGCAGAATCAACAGTATCAGCAGCAACAGCAGCAACAACAGCAGCAGCAGTGGTTGAGAAGGAACCAGTTGGGTGGTACTGACACCAACGTTGTTGAGGAGGTTGAGAAGACTGTACAGTCTGAAGCAGCCGACCCTAGGTGCTTTTTGGTCTCTTGATTTTTTTGTTTTTACTTTGGGACTAACCAGATTAATTTAATTTCTTGTAGTTACATTTGTATGTGTGTTTGTGTTATGCAGACATATGATACATTTTTTATAGGAATAATGAATACAGTTTAGTTTGTTGTGTTGGATCTTTTATAGTAGAATCTTACATGAGATCTATTAGATGTTTATTTGTTTGAGTGGTTACTTGATATGCAACTGTAGGTGGGAAGCTTATCCTCTTATAAAGGGATATTTGTTGTTAATGTTTATTGATATGGTATTTGTGGAATTGTGTTAGTTTGAGAAATTTAGCTCACTTTTTTCTTTCTTGCACTGTTGAAAAGCGATCTGTCTGCCTTTACTGTAGTGTACTTTTTTTAGACAATCTCCTGTGGTGTACTTAATCTGCCTGTCTAATTGTCTTAGAGTGCATTGATTTTTGATTTTCTGTTTTTTTTTTCCCCTACCTGGTGAAGAACTGAATTGCTATTCAGGGTTTAGAATGCTTTTTCATGTAATCAAGAGCTTTAGAAGATTTTGAAAGTTATTATCATGGTTTGTAAGAGGTTGGTGAAACACAACTTTTGAGCAGGAAACCTGGATGCTTGATTGTGTTGCAAATCTAGTATGGTGTGGATTGATGTTTGCTCTAATATGATTTTATGAAAGATTTGAAAATAACATGTAAATTTTTTTTTACTGCTGGATAAAGTCACTGAGATAGTTCTTCCCAATGCGAAGAATGTGTTTTAATTTTATTCTCAACTGATTTCCTTTGTTAGTTCACAAGATTGGAAGGCAAGACTAAAGATTCCACCACCTGATACTCGCTATAGGACAGAGGTATGATTCTGAACAATTAAAGGCTACGTGTCGTATATTCCAAGTGATTGGTTTTGTAAATTATGCATTATTATGTTTTGGTCAGAACAGTACCCATCTTTTGATGGAGTTGATTCTCTGCATTGGTTTTAGCTTTCATTTTGTTGATGCATGTCATTTAAATTTTAGTACTCTATGGCCTCTCCATTGATTTCTATTTATTATTCATTTGATTTGCTATGCCATTTTTCACTTATGAGATGATTAAGGCTTTAGAATTTAGAGCATAAACATGCTTGTAAAACTGCAAACTTTTCAATTAAATGTTAATAATTTCTCACACGTCTAGAAATCAAGGAAGTGATCTCAGATTCTACTCATTCGCACTTTTTAAATATTATTATTATGGATTCTATTCTAAATTAAATGCTTGATGTTCAATTGTGGTTATATTTCCACATCATATTTTTCAAAGCCTGTTAGATATTATCATTTTGGGGATACTCATTTTAACATTGTGTTAGTCTTGATCTTTCGTTTATTTTTGTACCCAGGACGTGACAGCAACTAAAGGAAATGAGTTTGAGGATTACTTTTTGAAGCGTGAGCTGCTAATGGGAATATATGAGAAGGGCTTTGAAAGGCCATCCCCTATCCAAGAAGAAAGCATTCCAATTGCCCTTACTGGTAGTGACATTCTTGCTAGGGCTAAAAATGGAACTGGCAAAACAGCTGCATTTTGCATTCCTGCATTGGAAAAAATTGATCAGGATAATAATGTTATTCAAGGTGGGCTTCCTTCTCTTTGTTTACATGAAATTTTTCTTCATTTTTACCATAAATGTTAGAAATTCCTTTAAACAGACTTATTTTTAGTGGATAAGTTGTTGCTGTTGTTTTAGGCATGGAAGATAATGCGTTTGAATATCAACATGTGATGAATGTATTAGTTATGTGAGGCTACTGTAGTCTTCTGTGTATCCATTAATTGTTCACATTGTTAGCTGTTAATTTGTTATTTATTAATAATTACTTGACAAAATTGTGGTATGGCCTACCAAGTCTTCTCCTATTTGATTTCATAAAAATTTACAGATAGTTTGTGGTGCCAATTGCCAAAGTAATTTGAAAATAGCAAAGGATATGTTTTGTTGTCTTGATGCATGCTTTCTTTTTTCATTGTTTTTAGTTATATCGTGTCTAGTTTGTTTATAAATGAAAATTGGTTTTATGTTCTACCCATGTTTTGACCATTGCCTTTTGTTTTGCCGTGCCATGCAGTTGTTATACTGGTTCCAACACGAGAGTTGGCTTTGCAAACATCTCAAGTGTGTAAAGAGCTTGGAAAGCATTTGCAGATTCAAGTTATGGTCACAACTGGTGGTACCAGTCTAAAAGATGACATTATGCGTTTATATCAACCTGTTCATCTGCTAGTTGGTACTCCAGGAAGAATATTGGATCTTGCAAAGAAGGGTGTCTGTGTTCTGAAAGATTGTTCCATGCTTGTCATGGATGAGGTAATGATAGTTCACCTGAAATTTACTAATTTATATAGCGTCTGTAGAGAAGCATTTTTAACTGTTCTTGATAATATTGTTTATTAGAACAGGACTTAAGATTAGAGTCAGGAATGTTTTATATTGTCTGATTAGATATCTGGTTATGTTTCTATTGTTTCTGTCTGGCCTGCTAGGATAAAGAATTTGACATATGGTAATGACAGTTCACCTGAATTGTACTAATTTATATAGTGTATGTTGTGTTGTCATGTTTGCAGCAGATGTGATAGGAACCAGAATTTTAAGACAAGAAACAGTGATTTATTGAACTGGAAATGAGAGCTTAAAGCCCGTACAATGGTAGAAAAACTGAACATGCAGAAAATAAACCAGAGTTCTAAGAACTCTTAGCCAGAGAATTTTTTCTCCTAACTGTTTACTAACAAGTTTTCTGAATGCCCTCTCTCGTTCCCTCCAACTTATAACAAACTCAATAAAGAAACTCCCTGAATTTCAGCGAGGGTACTAACTGAATTTTATTCCCTCCCTTTCTGAACCCTTCTGAAAAAGCTGGGCCTGGACACATTTGTTGCTATCACTGGATCACCAGTATCATAAGGTCTAGGTGTTCTATCAAGATGCAAATGCTGTTCATATTGCATCTCTGGTTTATGTCATATCTTCACTTTTGTGTCCTTTACACATGTTTATTCTATGACGTGACACTTTTAAGACTATTGCTTTTAACAGTCAGTTATATATCGACATGAAGTTTTATATAACTTCATCTCTCTTTCGCAGGCTGATAAACTCCTCTCCCCAGAGTTCCAGCCTTCAATAGAGCAGCTGATTCAATTTCTTCCCTCAAACCGTCAAATCCTGATGTTTTCAGCTACGTTTCCTGTTACTGTAAAGGACTTCAAAGATAGATATCTTCGTAAGCCATATATCATTAACCTTATGGATGAGCTAACTCTGAAGGGTATTACACAATATTATGCATTTGTGGAGGAGAGGCAGAAAGTCCACTGCCTAAATACTCTTTTCTCTAAGGTACGTGTTGTCCATGCCAATATATTGTGGATTTTATTATTTGTGGGATTTGAGTATGATTGTAATAGTAGCTTCTATTACAGCTGCAAATAAACCAGTCAATCATCTTCTGCAATTCGGTGAATCGGGTTGAACTCCTTGCCAAGAAAATCACAGAACTAGGGTATTCATGTTTCTATATTCATGCGAAGATGTTGCAAGACCACCGTAATAGAGTTTTTCATGACTTTCGCAATGGTGCCTGCAGGAATCTTGTTTGTACTGGTATGTTAATGACAGTTCTGCCTCCTGCTATAGATGAGCATAACACATGAGTGATAGTTTGTGTTATTAGTTTTTTTTTTTTTTCCAAAGCTTGTTAGATCTCTTTTATTATTCTTACACAATGATTAATTTTTTGTTTTTCTCATTTTGAAACAGATCTTTTCACTAGGGGAATTGATATCCAAGCAGTGAATGTTGTTATTAATTTTGATTTTCCCAAGAACTCAGAAACATATCTGCACAGGGTATGTTTGATTTCTGCCTTCTCCCCTACCATGATAATGATTCTCTTCATGGGTTCTCATGGATGTTCTGTTGATATGTAGGTTGGTCGATCAGGGAGGTTTGGGCACCTTGGTTTAGCAGTGAACTTGATAACCTATGAGGATCGTTTCAATTTGTAAGTATTTCTCTTAGATATGAATTTCAGAGGTACTTTCTGTAGATTTCTGATGTGTTTCTTTTAACTTTTTTGTTTTCCAGGTATAGGATTGAACAAGAACTTGGCACTGAAATAAAACAAATTCCTCCATTCATTGACCAGGCTATCTATTGTCGGTGATTGGTGTAAATACTTTGGTTGTGTTCTCAACTGTTGTGTATAGCAATGGTGAGTGATATTAATATTTATGACGACGGGCATTCTTCTTTGTGATCTAAAAATGATTTTTTTTTTTTGTAATTTTCTGTAAGTTTATTTCTCTGGAAAGATTGGCTCTACCTTTCACTGTTTTTTTATTAATAAAACAGACAAATATTTGCATTTGGCTCCTCTAAAGAGAAGGGGTGCAAAGAGGGGAAAGTGCAACGGTTACCGTTCATTGACAAATCAATTGAATTTGATTAACAAACTATATAGTAATTTAAATCAATTTGTCTTCTAAATGCTTCCCTAATTTAGAAAAGTCAAATTAATTTCCATTTCTATAAGAACCAACCCAAATTTTAACCAACTAGATGTTTTTTTATTCTAATACTTTATTTTTTACTTGTGTACCCTATATTTGTTATTTTACTGATTTGTTGACTTCGATTCGTTCACGTAGTTGTTTCTGTTGCTGATTGTTTTTCTGTATCTTTTTTACAGCTTGATGTGACTGTCGCGCAAGCAGGTGTGAATGCGCTGCATGAGGATGCACTATGGAAGTTAGGGTATTGTTAGACCCCCTTGTTGTTAATTTCTGCTTTTAAGAGCCCTGGAACAGGATTAGGACCTGAAGTTTAATAATTGGTTTTTAAATGCGAGATGATAGATGCTGGGTCCGGTTTGGGTTTTTGTGGATTGCATTTGCAATTGTGGTTGTTAGTAACTATTATTACTCTAGATTTTCCCATTTCGTCCATAAACTGTTTAGGAATGTGACTTACTGTGGTGATTCCCCCTTCCTATTGGCTATTCCATTACGACATTTGAGTCTTGGATTTGTCATTGTTCACCCTAAGATTTTCTTGTTCCAATGGGAGTGAGTTTTCACCAATGTTGCTCGTATTATGTTTGCATGTTTCATTGCGAAGATTGTTTATCTGCATTTTTTTGGGGTAATGTATTTGATATTTGTGTCAATTCGAGGCATGCAGAGATAACATTCGAGGTTATCAAACAATTCACTAGAAAAAAGTGAAAAACTTAGTTTGAAGGTTGAAGACGGGCCTGCAGAGTCATTTTGCATTTCCTCATAAGCCATTTTTTCTAGTTCTATATTAAATTTGATAAAATGGTGTATTATAATGTTACTTATCGTATCATATCATGCTTTACAAATGAATACAAATGCATTTCTCTGGAGTGTTACATTTACACATAAGTAGTATTTAGAGAGATTATAAGGCTAAAAACTTCCCTCTTTGTGACTGGTGTAACACATTTTCTCCCCTCAAATATTTACCATACTATGTTTCCATTTGAACTCTCTTTTGTTGGGTTTGAATCTTCTTCAGCATTGTACACACAATGCAGTCATTTTAGACCCTTTCAATTTAACAGAATTGTTTAAGTCATATCTGAATTAAATTATGGAAATCGAAACTCCTCAGTGTTTTGGAGTAACAATTTTGGAAAGTTCTACATGGATCACTCATATAGGCTGTCTACTATGGACCAATACTTATATATTGTCTAAGCTCTAACTACCAAGGATTTTGGCCTTTGGAAGTAAAACTTTATAACATTTTCTTGTAATAATAAAAAACCAATATGTTTTTGAAACCCGAAACGTATTTGTTTTCTCTTGTCAAACTTGTCACCCTGTCTCGCATGAAGATAAAGAGGGCTATGAGCTTGTACTTGATGGTGTCAGTAATCATTTATAAGAAAAAAAGTTCTTATTTTTATACTTATTGAGAACTATAATTACTTGTATTTAATGTTGAAGTTACTTTTAATTTCAAATGTCATCTTCTCATAACATTAAATACTTTTGGAACAATGAAATGTGGATAGGTTAATGAGTTAAATGGTTATGTACCTAATACTAGTTGATCATCTTGCCGTATAATCTTATCAGGTAACCGCACCTAGTTGGTTGGAGGTAGATGGAGGGGTGATAATAGGATGAGATAATATTTTTAAATTTTTATATTTTGTTCAATTTTTAAGAGAAAAAAAAAGGGAACAATCTAAAATTTATGGTAGAGCTCCCTTTAGTTATCCTCTATTTTGAGAGGATTTGGAGGAGAGAGTAACAACACAACATAAAATCTATTAAAAAAAATTTCTTCTCATTTGAATCAAACACAATTATAAAAACTTTCCTCAACTCCCCTTTCCTCTTTTCTTCCCCTTATTGAACAAACATATCTACATATCCCCTCTCTCTTCTTCCTTCTTCTCTCTTTTGTTTAACCAAACATATTTAAAAAAAAAAATCTTATTTTTTAACATTTATTTTAAAACTAATCACTACATTCTTAATTTTTATTGGACGATAATATAAAATTAGTTTATCACATATTTTTCTCTCTAGGTTAATTGATATTTACTTATATTTAAGTTGAATAAGTGTATTTTCTTATTTATACTTTATTCATTCATTTTTAATTATTATTTTTTTGGTTTATTACACTTAAGAAGACAATCAATAAAGTTTATTACTTTGATGTCATTATTTATATTTTCATATAATGTCAATAAATATTTATTATTTCATCTCATATATTTATGTTTATGCAATAAATGATTGAGAGTATTTTTTTTGCAGAATAAATGAATGAGGGAATTATTATAAATTAATAATTAATGTTGGATTGAATTTTGAAAATGACATAAATAAAAACAAAAATTTCAGACAAATGTTACGATTAAAAAAAAACAAAGGAAATAATTAAGTCAGAAGGGAGCATGATTTTTCACAACAATTAATATAAATAGAATTAAAAGTAACCTAGAGAATTACATGTGTAGTTTTATATAATCTATTTTGAAAACAATATCTAGAGTTACATGAATTTTACCAAATAACTAAGTAAAAAAAAGTTTGTCCTAAAAAGAGTAACATTTTATTTTCAATGCAGCCTTGATTGCTTTTCCCTCCAATCATACTATCTAATTTAACTTTTTTTAAACTCTAATTCTCATGGTAACTGAATTTTAATAATTTTCAGTTGGACAAGAAAAGTAAGTAAATTACGATTAAGAATTATTTTAGTCAATATTTAAATATGGTTTTTCTTAATTAATAAGTGCAGTTGTGTAAAATTATAATTCTATTTTTTAGTTTTGTTATATTTTAAAAAAAATGCAAGGAAATGTATTATTAATTTAATTTATATATATAGTTAGTGTAAAAAGTTTTTATACTGTTAGTTAATCATAACCGTGCGCGATTATTACAGATGTTTGATTTTTATCAAATTATCTTTAAAGTCATTTTCTTGAATGTTTGTGAGATAATCTAAAACTTCTCACATTGAAATTGCATAACAATTACACTCACGTGTTATTTATTTTCTCTATGTATGAAACAAGTGCAATTAAATTTTGAGTTTAATGATAAAAATCAAACATTATTAACAATTTAACGGTTGTGATTGATTGATAGTATACAATATTTTTTACATTGACAATGTATATAAATTAAATTTTTAAAGATAAAAGAACAAACCATTAAGTGTATATCTATACCAAAAAGTCTTTAGTGGTTTGGAGTCTTTAGTGGCGGATATTGCATAAAATATTGGAGGGAGCGACAAATATTAACCAAAATACTATAATTGAAATTCATAAAAGTCATATAGTTTTATAAAAAATTCAACATAACATCATTACAAAATAAAAATATAATTCATGAAAAAAGATATTTACATCAAATTAAAGTTGTGTCATTCGTTCTCCTAAAGTCATAAAATGATCGATAATTGAATCAGAACTAAAGCTTTCAACTATTTCTTTTTCAATATAAAACATCATTTTGTCAGTAAAAAATTCATCCTCCATCTTGTTACGCATTCTTGTCTTGATAATCTTCATTGCTGAAAATTATCTTTGTGTAGTAGCTATAGAAACCAGAAGAATTTAGATAAGTCAGATTAGTCGATATAAATCAAATAATATGTATACGTATTTCCCATTTTTTTAGAGTTTCACACAATTCATACTTAGTGATCAAGTTAGAAAAATTAGAATTTCAATTTACACAAATTTTACAATTTGCACAAGTCACACAATTCGCATAAGTTTTTAGAGTTTCACTTCAATCAAATAAATTTATCCGTTTTATAATTTTCATTTTTGTCGAAAACTTTCTTCTTGAAAAATACATAAATTTTCTTATATTAAACATCATATCACTCACTCATAAAAAAATATACAAATTGATTACATAACACATTTAAACAAGATTACATCTCACATTTACAAAGTAAAACAATTCATAATCCCATATTCACAAATACAATTCACATATTAAGTTCACAATTTTAAACTAAAACAATTAACAATTAACAATTTTAAATTAATATAATTCACAATTAACAAATATTTGAAGAAACTATCATTATCACTATTATTTTAGTATTATTATTTATAAAAATAAATAAATAAAAATATAAAGATGCTGTATTGGCTCTTGAAAAAATCCACCACTGCTAAAAAATCCGCCACTAGAAACACGGACAAGAAGATTATACATTCAACTCTTCTTTCTAACATAAATTGACAATTAATTATTATCATTATTGACTATTTAAAAAAATAATTGTTTTACGAATTATCACATCTCAATCAATGTTTTAAAATTTGTTCGTTCATCAACTAGACAAATCAAAAAATTATGGGGTGATAGGTCGAACTAACTGAATCATTAATTCAACCATATAACTGAAATAGATGAAATCGAATGACTTGTATTTCAGTCTCTATAACAAGTTTCAATATGTATGCTAGATTTTTAAATACTAGTATCAATTCTATAACAAAGAATAGAATTGGAAAACAAATACCAGTATCAACCACCGTATGTTAGATTTTTAAAACATTTATTGTCATCAAACAGAAAAAGAATAACATAAAAAGAACCAAAGATTTTGAATGAAGGGAGGCAGTAATCGAAACCAATGACTTTCGTTTAAACCATAAGTGTTTGAATGCATTTATTACATGAAAATGTACATCGGCATAGACTGTCGGGTCTGCATTATTGACCATCACTTCAACTTCAAATATTTTCCTTCTATAGCAAATAAATGCATAATATTTTTAAAATAAAATATAAATAAATATGAATCATTATATTTTTTAAATATTTTTATTGAAGTTTTTATTTTCAATAATCTTATTTATTCCTATAGTGTAATTTAAGTAATATATTATTTTTTTTTACAAGAATTAAATAATAAATTTAAATATTTGAATTTAATGGATACAAATTATTAATAAAGATAATTTTACACTTATATCTAATAATAGCTATTGATTATATCATATCTTATCCTAAAAATAGAGCGAAATGGTTTGGTGTGATAGAATATAATAGGAGTTATCTATTATATCAAGTGTTATGATAAAATTTATGCATAAAACAATACTTGTATATCATAGTTTTAATCTATAATCCTACAATAGTATTGAAACTGAAATTTATATTTTACTATAACTGCAGCACTGTTGGATTTGAATAACTAATTTAACTACATTAAAATCCAACGGCTCTATAGCCACAACGCATGTGCCATTGCAACAGATAAACCAATGTCATGTATTGTGGTAGGACAGTGTTGGTAATAAACCTGTACAAGCAATTACTATTTGCACCCTCCATAAATGCTAATGTCGTTCTCTTTAGTAATAACTGTCTGTGTTGGCTTTCAATCCTACGCTGACTTTTCTGCAAGAGAATCCCACCATTAATGCATTCTTCTTCTCACTCTGTCTCTGCCATTAATGCTATCACTATGCTCTTCTTCTCTCTCATCCCACTTCTGTGCTAAATGAAAACCAAAAACTTTGTCTCAATCATCATGATGTAACTTCTCCAATGCTACACCACATGCATTTATTGCTAAACCCACTTTCAAAACTTGCATGCCCCCCATCCAATAATAATGCCACCTCACACTAACAAATAATCATTTTAATTACTCTATCATTTGTTACAATTATAATTTCTGAATATATAAAATTGTAAATACATATGTTTCTTAATCATTTTAATTTTTATATATAATTCTTGTTATTAGTTTAGTCTTTAAATATATTTTTTTATGAGTTATTTTAACTTATATTCTTTTTAATATTGAATATAAAATAAAATTAAAATAAAAAAAATTAATATATATATATAATATAAATTAAATATATTTATTTTATTGATATAATTTTTTTAATATTTGAGATCAAAATATATATTTAAAATAAAGCAAAAACCCACTCATGATGAATTTGGACACGAGTATAGTAGCATGCCCCCACACACCTTTTTAACATCCATGATGTTACCTATTTATGATATCACATTACTTTGAGTCCTTAAAAGTTGTTTCTTTAGTGTTGAAAAACAGCATAGTAATAGTTGAATGAAAATTCTACATTTTGTTGTTGTCACCTTTATGACTTTATGAATGTAAATGTGCTTTGTTGTTGAAAATGGGAAGGACACCATGTTGTGAGAAGAAAGGTTTGAAGAAAGGACCTTGGACTACTGAAGAGGATGAAATTCTTGCTAACTATATCAACAAGAATGGTGGTCATGGAAGCTGGCATGAACTCCCCAAGATCACAGGTTCTGTTTTATCCTATGTATTAGTAATTCCTAACTAAAACTTTTGCTTGTAGATTTCAATTGTAGTTCTAAAATAACCATAACCATTGTGAATTGTCTAACAAGCTAAACAACAATCATTGATTTTTTATTCTGTCATGTTTACTACTATATGATTATTATTTGGTACTTTCAGGTCTTCTTCGTTGTGGTAAGAGTTGCAGGCTTAGATGGACTAACTATCTTAGACCTGACATTAAACGTGGACCCTTTACTCCTGAGGAAGAAAAACTAGTCATACAACTTCATGCCATCCTAGGAAATAGGTAAACAATTAAGCATTTAGTTATATGCTTGTTTTCTATTTATGCATTTTCTTTGAAATTTATAATCCTCTTTATCTATATAAAATCAACAAATGTTGAATACTACTATAATCATATTTGTTATTTTACTGTTATCATTGTGACACTGAAAGACCTTTTAGATCTCTATAGATTATATCTATTTAGTACTTTATCACAAACAACATTTTGAGTTGCGGTCGTGTCGCGGACATTATATTGTAGAGAATTGTGTTCAAATACAGTTGATGCACCCTCAATTGTGGCCGTATAGATCACAAATACTTTGATGTCATGGTTAAGATGGTAGTGGCCAACTCTTTTTAATTCGTTATCATTAAATCTAAACTTGAAAGTGTGTTCTTGAAAAAGTGAGTTGATAAGTGGTTGGTAGTCCTCATTTCACAAACAATGTGGTTTTGTAAAGGTTGAGTTAAGAACAACCCAAATTCTAAAATGATGTTAGAGTCTATTCAAGATTCGTGGAATCACTTGCTATTTTTAGATTGAGTTTAACTCATTATCACAAAACCAATTTGTAAAGTGAGGGGTGTCAATCTGTATAAACAATTTTAGAGTTCTATCTATTTCAACGTGGGATTTGAGTTTTTTCCAATAGCTATGAGGCGACTCAGGTGTTCACTCTTTAAAGTGTACAAGAATGTTTTAAGATTTCCATATTAAATGCGATAAGTCTAATTTTGAGTTCATTAATAACAAATTTTTCAACAAATTTTCAGGTGGGCTGCAATTGCATCTCAATTACCAGGAAGAACAGACAACGAGATAAAGAACTTCTGGAACACACATTTGAAGAAACGTCTGGAAAGCATGGGAATCGATCCAAAAACACACGAGCCAGTAGCTTCATCAACAAGTTACCCCAATCACAATTCACATTCATCAGTTTCCACACGTCACATGGCTCAATGGGAAAGTGCAAGGCTTGAAGCAGAAGCAAGACTCTCAATAGACACATCAAACTTCAACAACAACAACAACAAGAGCAAGAATCCTAATTCCATTTCCGAAACCGATTCTTCCGACTACTTTCTCCGAATATGGAACTCTGCAGTTGGAGATGCATTTCGCGATATTCGCAAACATGATACTGATAATAATAAATACAAAACTAGTTGCTGTCAGAGTCCTAGTTCTGCAGTTACAGCAGAATTAGCTTCTAATAACCAATTAAGCAATGGTGTGAAAGAAGAGTTTGAGTGGAGAAATTATAAGTTTTGTGTTGAAGATATGATTCATGGATCTGATTCATCAAGCTCTAATGACTTAGAAGATTCACCAGACACTGCTTTGCAGCTCTTGTTGGATTTTCCTATGAACAATGACATGAGTTTCTTAGAAAACTCTTTTGATTGTCCCCTATAGGTATGTGTAATTGTTAAAAAAATAAAACAAATAGAATTGGTGACTAAAGTTAGTCGGAAAAAGAATTCTAATTAATTTTATTGTCACTAAATTCAGAGACTAATTAGGGACATATTTTATATTTTTGCTCACTAAGTTTATGTTGCTAATATTTTATCTGCTAGTTGTGTGTGTCTGTTATTTGTAGTATCAAGTAGCTTTCTATTTGGTCTTTTGTAGTATTCTTTCTATTCATGCAATTCAAGAGTTGTGAGAATTAGATGCCATTGTGTTTGCTTAGCTATATTGTTGAATTATGGAATGCCAAATGAATTTGAAGTCTCTGATATAAATGTAGAAAAATTAATATAATAGTTAATTTATTAATATTTGTCTGTAACCTTATTATTTTTATGAATTAATATCATCATCATTGCAGATAATATTTTTGAACAATATTAATTTTTAAAAATAAAAATCTCCCAACAGGTCTAAATAGTAAATAACATGAATAAACTCATGATTAAAACCACAATCAAACACTTCATTAATGCCTATGAACTACAAGAGGCAATTTAAAAGGTTGTTTTTTCTGTGGACAGTTTTCTTGCACACAAGCATATTGACATCAAGCCAATATAGACAATATGTGCTGCTAAAAAATAATTTAAAAAATAAAAAAAGAATAATATTCAAAAGCATCCAATGGTAGTCTTCTTTGGAGTGGTTCCGGTTGCACGGTATTTAGCAGCCATTTCCTCCACCTTAAGAACCATTTCACCACGTTTGGCTTCAATTACTGCCCTCTTCTCCTCTGCTTCCTTGTGAATTATGGCTATCTTGTTTTTCATTTCTTCACCATATTGTGCTTTCTTTCTCTCTAGGTGTTCCTGCTCACATTATAATTTTGTTACATATGTGTTATATTTTATGCAACACTTGCATTTTCATTTGCTAACAAACTTTGTCTCTATATCTATTTAGCCATTTTTATTTTATAAATATATGTATTTTCTTACAAATTTAACTTTTTTTCTATTACTAATTTGCAGTTAAATTAGTTGCAATAGGTGTGTGATGCTATAAAATTAGTAGCAATTAGTTAGATTAGTTTACTAATTTGCTTTTACTTAATAAAATTATATGAACGAAAATTGTTAATTACCATAAATGTGTGATTCTGATACTATTTATATATAGATCTCAAAGCAACTATTATAACTAATTTGCAATTAACATAAACTAACTCTAATAAATAGTAAATGTCTTTTTTCTTGGTGTTAATGTGTCTAAAGTTAGAGTTTTAGTAGTCTTATTCTTAGTCTGCTTGTCAATTTGTATCTTAAGTTTTAGTAGTAGGAAGTGGTTTACATGAGACTAAAATCTAGTACATTGTATAATGTAGCATATGTTTATTAGAATAGTAAACAAATAATGTCACCATGTTAATATATAGTTGAGGATGAGGTTAATTAAGTATTACCTCAATTTTTTTCAGCTCAGCTTCAAGAGCTGCCTTCTTGCTGTTTTCCCAAGCAGCAATGGAAGAGAAGTGTTTTTGAGCTCTATTAACAAATTAAATCATTCCAAAGTTTAGATTAAGAATACATATATGGATAAAAAAACACACACATCAGTCATCAAAGCAACATTGGAAAATTTGCAAAAAATATTTGTTACATATTCTACCAATTGACGATGATTTGCAATGATTTCGTCATCTTTTTATTCGAGACGAAACATGTTTTTTGGTTCTTAAAATTTATCAAGTCAAAATAATTTAAATTATAAATTTTAGTGTTAAAATTTCGTTTTGACTCAAAAGCTAGAAATCTTATCTTCAAATGATATTCAATTCTAGAGACGAAACAAATTATACTCAACCATACCGAATCATGTCAAAATCAATTCTGTTTCTTTAAAATTGAAATCAAATAACTATTGATATGAATTAGGATTATTGTGTGAATCAATAGTGCCAACAAAGATTGCTTATATTTTCTAAAGAGAAATGTTTTTGCCATGTGACTTGATTTAAACTTTTATGTTTGTAACAACAAAATGCAAAAACAAATGAAATAGTCTTACTTGTTATCTGCTTTGACTTTTTCACTTTCTTCCCATGCCTTCACATAAGATAACTTTTTCTCTTTGGCAACTTCTGCTAAAGCAACATCTGTATACCAAAATACATAGGTCAATTGCTTATGATTATGAATGAAGAATGTAAACTTAAATACTAAAAGAGATTCAACACTAACCCCTATCAAGGGATCCTCTTGAAGCTAGCTTTTTTGAGGGAACTGGTGTAACTGCAATCGAAAAAAATATAAATTGTAAATATAATCAATAAGAGGCATTTTGCAGAAAAGGCTAAATCCATGAACATTGAAATTAAACTCACTTTCAGGTTGAGCCACAACAAGAGCTTTAGATTCATCAACAACCGTTGTTGTTGTTGTTGTTGTTTCTACGACGTCGTTTGATGGTACCTCAGCTGCAGCTGAACCAGACAATTCTGTCTTTGGTAGCGTCTCTGCCATTGTTATTGGTGTTGAAAGACAGAGACGCAACGCAGAAACAGAAACAGAGCAAAAAACAGAGAGAGCGAGAGAGGCAGAGAAAGTGGCAACGTTATTGGAATTTATATGTTGTTAGTTTGAATAGTTCTATGAAACATTGTGGGTCCCTTGTTAAACGGAATTTTTTTACGGTGTTTAAGTTTCTTACCATACTAAATTTGTGAGCTAGAGTTTCAACCATTGATTACAAACTAACTACTCTACTAGTTATGAATTTTTTTTGGGGTTCTTAATTATAGAATTCTATTTGTATTTGAATTGACATAGAAGTGTTAGACTATTAAATAAATTTGATTTTTATTATGATTATTTTTAAAATTAGTCATTAATAATTGTCATGTAATGTAAATTTTTTTACTTAAAGATATATAATAATATAGGGTTTACATTGATATATATGGTTGGGTAATGTTCCAACATATTTCTAAAATTTCTTACTCTTTTATAAAATCAGAAAAATATTTTATTCTTTTACATGAACTGTTTTTTGCTAAAAAATTTACATTAACCTTTTTTCTATATATTTGCTAAATATTTTTGGTAACTTATGAAGGCAAATCATCTTATGATAGCGCCCTAACCAATCCAAAATATTAGAGTTTGGAGGTATTATTAGGAAGGATTTATGAATCACTTAATCAAGTTTTGTTGTGGCTTTTATGGTAGGGTATAAATTTTTCAATGTACCTTTTACATTGTTATATGATTTTTTTAATTTTATTTTCAAACCCATCAAATGTATATTCTATTCATAACGTGACCAACAATCCTTTAAAAATTTATCTCTCTTTTAATTATTTAAAAACAAAATTATTTAACACATTTTAATAGGGACAATACTTGGTTTTCAATAGGACAATAACAATGTTATTCAACAACTAAAAGTGACACGTACAAGTCAGTGGGGGCATCTGCCCCCAATTACTTGCTGACAATGCTTTAATCCAACAATATTAAAGTATTCTATATTTTTAGCTCTCTTGGACCATCTTTCCACGACGATTTTATATATAAGATAAAATTTAATTATAAAAAGTTTATAAATTTAATTTAAAATTTAAATTAAATATATTAATTTTTGTTAATTAATTGTTTTATTATATATTTAAAATTGAAAAGAGTACTTCTTAATAATCCATTTATTATTGTACGATGTCTTCCAAATTTCGTATGAAAAGGAACACTAAAAAAAGAGATAGTTTTTGTCCTCACATTATTGAAAATACACATGGAGTATCAAAAATGGGATCAAATATAACTCAAAAATTTATAAAATAAATTGCCACAAAATGATTGACACTTTTAATTTCAAATTGATATAAGTAAATGTCACTCTTTTGATAAAAAAATATTTATATAGATAACAAAAATGTTTTCCAACCTTGTGCATGCGATTAGGTTTTGTTTATTACTTTTTTTCACTTTCTCAATCGCAATCAAGAGTTATAATTAAGTAATATAGTTCAAATTATAAATGCTGATCGAGTTTCATGCTTCACAAAAAATCTTTCGCCCCTTGCAAGTAACTTACAATTACATAAAAAATTTAGACACTACATTTTTATTTAAAATCTTAAGACAATTAGTTTACAGATCCTTTAACTTATTGTTCAACCGTCTTTTTTCTAAACAATGAAACTTTATAACTCAACTTTATGGAGAACAACTTTTGGTCACTATTGTATCTATTTAAACTGCAACAAATCACTATGATACTTTGATTTTTGATAAGGGATGTGTAGAGAAATTTCATGGAGAAGTTCTATCTGCATCTGCATTGCAGGAAAAAATATTTAGAAGTTATGTGAGGATTGGGGAATAATGCATCAAGTTCATCCATTTTATTTCCATGTGCTCACTGATAAAAATTGTTATTATGTTAAATCTTCCCTCACAAAAGAGGTTCTACTTTCAATTTTCAAAAGATCCTTCAGCCTATATTTAATACATAGTATTATGTTTTTTTTAAGGATAGTATTATGTTTACTTCTATATGACGTAATATATGTTTTTTGCAATTTTTTCATATTTTTAAGGTGTTTATATTTTATAGTAAATTCATAGATACCTACAAATATATACATGAAAAATATCTACACAGACATAGAACATGTACTAGGATATTTAAAATATGTAATGTAATATATTTTGTTGATTTACACGGTATTACGGATGGTTAATCCATTAATTATGAAATTCTATGACTCTAGCTATATTTGACAAATTTAGGTGCTAGAATAAAAAAAGAAAAAACGTTGGAATGAGTTATTTTTGTTATAGACACAATCATTCCAAATGCTGAACAGGTCAGAGACCAACCTGTTTTCACTCAAAACAACAAGTTTTGTATCCACAAATTACAACATATTATTTTTACATATTTTCCTTAATATTGTGAGGTCCTTAATCACTAGTCAATAATTTACCACTGCAATCAAATCCGCTATATTCTGATATAAATTACTTTGTTTGGACATATCAAAGACTTTATTCAATCTCTATTAATCATGAATTGCAAATAATAAATCTTGTTCTCTTTTCTTATCCTTAGATCCTGTGTTAAAGGAAAAACAAAAAAACACAAACAAGAAAGAAAGTTTTTGAGTCTTAATAATTTTTTCATCTTTTTTTGTGTGAATAGAGAAACAAGAAAATGTCATTCACAGGAACTCTTGATAAATGCAAGGCTTGTGATAAGACTGTTTATGTGGTTGACTTGTTAACTCTTGAAGGTATACCTTACCATAAAAATTGCTTCAAATGCAGTCACTGCAAGGGATATCTTACGGTATACTTCAATCATACCCTTTCTCATTGTTGTTTTCTTCTTGTAACTGATTTCAAATGTTATATACTTTTTTCATCATTTTCTCATTATTGACTTATTATGGTTGAATTGATTTGGCATCAATAGTTTTGGTATTTTTATAGCCTAATGCGTTTAGAACTACAACCTCAATTTAAACAAAAAAAATAGATACGAAAAACGAAAACAAAGAACATACCAGATTGTATTTTCAGAGCAGATACAATACATTTCTATATTATATCAAGATCAGGGTTATATATTACAATTTGTATTTAAATACTACACTTCAGTCGTAGCCCAACAAATGTTGGAGATCCGCTCTAGCGGTTTGCCCATTTTTCAATAAACTATGAGTTATATTCATGAGTGCGCTTTGGGAATATAGAATATCAAAATCATAAATAATAGAAACATGAAATTATTTAACTAATTACATGCATATTTCATATAAATTGAACCCATGTTATGAATATATGGATTGGCATTTTGCACATTGTTGAATTCAATTGATAGCTAATTTTGAAGCATCTATTGTCCTAGTGTCATAACTTCAAATTTTTAATGGAATTATTAGGCAAAGTTGGAACTTTGATATGATTGATCCATAGAAAAATAAAAATATTTAATGTGTAGTATAGGCTTGTGTCTGAGTTGGGTGTTATGTGTTTCAGATGAGCACCTGCTGCTCAATGGACGGTGTCCTCTATTGTAAGCCACATTTTGAGCAACTTTTTAAGGAATCTGGAAATTTCAGCAAGAACTTTCAAACAGGTATAAGATGTAAAACATCTTTTGTTATAATTTTATGTTACTTTTTTTGTTGTTAAGCACAAATTGATATGCAATTGTCACTTTGTGTTGATTTGGCTAACATATGATATGTTGTTTTCATGGCTAAAATGTGGCAGCAAAATCCTCTGATAGACAAAATGAGCTTGTGGTATGTTGTTTATATAACCTAAACATATTTTGAGTGTTCTTAAATGTTTTCCTATAATCTTTCTGACTCATGAGTTATAATGTTCTTCATTTACAGAACAAAACTCCTAGCAGACTCTCCTCTATGTTTAGTGGAACTCTAGACAAATGCTCAGTTTGCTCAAAAACAGTCTATCCTTTGGAGAAGGTTTGTAGCATCCCCAATCTCATTGTGATTGTTAAATTGACAATTTAAAAATGACATAGATGGTTCCAAGAAGTTTATTTTTCATTACTTTCTTAAGTCTTGAACATTTTTTTACATTTTTATTATAAAATGATTTCATATAACACATGTTTGATAAATGCAAGCAACACACCCTCTTTCCAGACATAGTCTCTCCAATTAGCTAAATTTAATATAAGCCCCACCACATTTGTTTTGAAGTGACTTGATTTATTGGAACTGGTTGCAAGATAGCGAGATGATTTAAATTATTTATAAACAGGTATTTTAGCCTCTAAATGTGTGGGACATTGTGACTATAGTATCCAAATATATTAAAATAATAAAAATATATTTAAATGTGTCTTTTGTTAATGATTTTGATTTTGATCTCCAAATGTTTATTTAATTTGTTGATTTAGTCTTCAAATGTTTATTTGGTCCATTAAATTACTAACAAAAAACCATTTGATGATGTGTTTTTAAGGACTACAATTACAAGTCTCGCATACTTAGGGACCAAGATTACTTTTACCGTAATTATTTAAATCAAAGAGACATAACATCTAAGAAAAAGAGTTTTGGAGAGTTTATTTCTAGCATTTTATGAAGCTCCAACACATACATGGATACTAGACACGACATTGACATCCTGGATCTCAGAACAACATGCATAAAAAAATTACATTTGACCATTACATCATTACAAGACATCTAATACTTTGTAAATATTGACAGTATATAACTAATATTTTTGGGTCTTGTGTGGTGACCCAACTTGAACAGACTATAGATGGGGCATGTTGACATCGATACGTCAACACGGATAATAATCTGAAAAATTATAATAATTGAATGTAACTACACATATCAATGTCAAATACTAACAAGTATCAAACACTAGACACATTCAATATGAATGTCGGTGCTACATATCTAGCCCGTATTCTAATCGAACCAAACTAATTAAACAACTTTTTGGTTTGTGAAATAGATGTCACTAGAAGGGGAATGCTACCACAAGAATTGCTTTAGGTGTGCTCATGCAGGTTGCCACCTTACACATTCTTCCTATGCTGCCCTAGATGGTGTCCTCTATTGTAAGCACCATTTTCAACAACTTTTCATGGAGAAGGGAAATTACAATCATGTACTTCAAGCTGCTGCAAACAGAAAGAATGCAACTCCACCTCCTGAACCAGCTGAACTTATTGATGAACCCCCAAAGCCAGAAGAAACTAAAGAAGAAACTAAAGAAGAAACTAAAGAAGAAACAGAAGAAGAAACTAAAGAAGAAACAGAAGAAAAAACTGAAACAGAGGAAACTTGAATTGCTACTATCTCCAATTTTCTTTCTGATTGAATTTCAGTGTATATCTAACATTTGTTAACAAATTAGTTTAATTGTAAGCTAATTTGAGATGTTTATTTACGTATTCATACAAGAGTTGTTTAATATATACAATGTTGTATTGTTTTTATTCCTTTTTGTTGGAGATTATTCTCCTGATGTAATAGTAAATTGCAGTAAAGAAAGATAATATAATATTTTCCATTTTTTTTTTGTATTTGTATTTTGATTCATTCGGCCAGAAGAGAAATAACAAAAGTGCAATTAGGGTAATAAAATTTATGATATCACGGTTATGCATGCTTGATTCTTGTTTCATTCCTTGATCTATTTTGAATGCGAATTTTCACCTGGTATTTACTATTTATAATGTTCAAGACATTATAAACTCTATCTTACAAATTTTTTGAATTTGTTCAGAGGATTAATAAATATGAATTTTTTTAACTCTTAACACTTACAAATTCATAATTATTCAATGTTGTTAAAAAAATTTAAATATTTTATAAATATATTTTTATAATATTTTAAACTTGTATTATTATTTTAAAATTGAAAGGATATACATAATTTGACTTAAGATTAAAAATCAACCGTAAAGATGTTTAACTATTGCGGAATAAAAGTATAATTAAAATATTATAAAGACTATAAATTTATTTAATTTAAAACTTTAATATAATTTTAACGAAGGTTACATTGTAAAACAATAACATCCTTTATAGTTTTAAAAAACATTCGCCTTCCTGTACTTATTAAAAAAAAAAAACTGTATCAAACATTATTTTTTTTATCACATTTACGATATTTATGTCAAATATTATACGACATAATTATAATTTTTTCTTTAATTTATAAAGTTACCACAATACATCTGATATTTATAATTTTAAAATGTATTATTATGTTTTTAGTAGCATAACTAAAATCTTTTTGATAGATAACAATAAAATTAAAAGAGTTATAAAAAACAAATTATGTACAATTTTTTTTAGTAATTATAAAGAAAGTGTGTGTAACTAAAAGAAGTATTAACATCATTTAAAATAATTTCGAAAAAGATAATTATAATTTCTCCTAATCTCAATAAATGTATATTTACTAATTAAAGTAACATTAATAACTATCTAAAATTGTATTCCATAAAATTTAAACCTTATCCATTAATTTATAAGATCAAACTTTTAATTAGGACTTTGTGGACGGTTTCGGTGTGTCTAGAAGAGTACTTGACATAAATAAATATTTGTTTGTGTAAAAAAAAACAAAAGTGTAAAAAAATGATAATGCCGAATTTGATATATTATTTATTCAATTTTAATATTTAATTGAGTAAATTTTTAGTGGACAAATTTTTAGATTTTAATATATTTTTTAATCTTATCAAATTTGATAAATTGTATGTCTAATAAAGTTAGGACTAAATAAATATAATTTGATACGAAGACCAGACACTAAATAATAATATTTAAATATTTTTTTATAAAAATTAAATATAAAAACAATTAATAATAGATCAGATGTATTATTACTAATTCATTTAAAATTACTAATTTATAATATTATTTTACAAACATACGTTCATAAATTAATAATTTTATTAATATTTTTTTAAAGAAAATAAATTATTAATAATATAAAATAATTATAAAAATAATTATTTATTTTAAAACAATTTGGGATGAGACAAATAAGATAATCCTAAGTCAGATTATTTTTTCTACATTATTATCGCCTTATCCTTATTTTTTTAAACATAATCAAACTCAACTTATTATTTACAAGACAAGATGAAAAGAGAGCTATAATCCCGTTCAACAAATGAAGCTAATATTTGTAGGCAAATATAAAAGTGCAATTGAAATTGGTAATTTGTTACAAGTAATTTATTGTTACGACATATTTCTTTTGAGATATAAGTGAAATTAATTATTTTTGAAATATATCATTTGGTGAGATTTAAGATGAAATTGGTTTTTTTAAATACAAAACAAAACAAATAAAAGTAAAAATCTTAATACCGAAAGCACTTAGGTCATATTACCTTTCTTCTTCTTCGCCTCACTTCGTTCTACTGCCTCCGAGGTTGTTTGTCGGTCATCCTCCACAACAATGGCTAACGAGGTTGAAAACATACACCTACACGAAACTCAACAAAAACAAGTTGAAGAACTAAACAAACAAAAAGATGAATTAGAAGATGATGAAGAAGAAGAAGATGTATCATATTCTTCTGATTCGGAAATCGATGACGCTTTGGATTGGTTGGATTCAAAGGACGATTTAGATGGTTCGTTCTCTTCTTCCCTTTGGCGCCCCAATGCTCATGGCGGCCACCATTCTCATTCTTCCACCCTACAACCTCTCTCAAATCGAAACCAAAAGTTCACTCATCATATTCGAGCTTCCCCTTTGGAGGTTCCTTCTTCAAAACCCTATTTTTTTTTGTTCTCTTTCTTTTATGCCACTAGCTTGCATGATTGTCACTAATTAAGTTAAGGGTCTTTTTTTATTTTTCTTTTGTTCCTTAAAGTTTGAATTTTTACTCTCTTTGTTGTGACCCTTTTCATTAAATATGCTACTTTCAATTTTGTTGATATTATTATTATTACTATTAATTTTCGTGTTTGAGATAGTTTTTGTGTCTTTATTTGGGGAACTTGATTTCTTCATTGTGGAGGTCTTGCTTGATTATTTGGTAGCAATATTAAAGAGGTTAATTTTGACACATAGTTACTAAATCACCTGTTAAAAATAGTTCTTTTTTTTTTGTGTGTTTTAGTATATTGAAATTTAGACCTAGTTTAATTAGCTGGAAATAGTTATGCTATATGATAAAGTGTTATGTTGTTGTTTGAACCATGTAGCCAACCCTACAACTCAGGGATAAGGTTGGTTGTTGTTGTTTAGTATATTGAAATTGAGAAAAGGAGGATGCAATGTCGGTGTAAACCAATTTTACACTCACAGTGAATTGTGACTATTGATTTTATCATCTCACTTCATTATTGTAACTACCATAATTAAATAACCACTCAATGGTTTTTGTTAGCTGTCAGTGTAAAACTGACTGTGCATGCCCATTGAAATTTGCCGGTTTCATAAACCATGGTAATTTCACTATAATTATTTTTCTTCTTCTTTTTCAGTGTTACTTGATTGTCCTTCAAATTAATTTAAGCTTTGAACACATGTGCTGTTGTAGCTGTTTTTGTGTGTGGCCTTGAATTTTGACCTATATGTTATTGCCTCTCAATCGTGTCTTTGAATCTTTTAAATGGGTTGATTTGATTTCTCAGTTGTGGGGTGATTTGTGTGTTTATGTGTTCTGTGGAATCTGTTGTTTGGCTCTAGTTTTAAGCTAAGACAGTTGGTGTTGCAGGAGTGGGAAGGAAGAACGAATATTGCCATGTCGAACACTGTGACAACAGCAATTCGTGGAAGTGTGAGGGACATGGCTATTGGTAAAACTAAAACTACTGAGAAGGCAGACCGAGCCACTGTTGAGCAGGTAAACAATAATTATTTCATAAAATCTAGTTGTTAAGAATCAATAAATCAATCGTGTCAAATAGCAGCTACAATGTTGTTATTGCTCTATAGCATAGTGAAATTTGAACATGTCGTTATTGTTCTGTGATATGCCAATTAGTCTATAAGTATTGTCAAATAGTGGCTATAGTGGTGTAACACAGCGAAATTCAAACAAGCTATTTTCTGCTATTTGCAATTGACAACATTGTGATAATTAGAAATTTTCTATTGGAATTCACAACATCCAGTGCATTAGTACTTTCAAAAGCTGCACTTTTCAATAAAAACTTTCTAATTTTTATTCCTTAGTAGGACACTTGTTAGCATTTGTCTTTTTTTAAAGGGTCTTCTTGAAGGTTTCATTGTTTGTCTTATTCCTTTCAATTATTTGTATTAAACTAACACTGAAGTTCCCCTAGGCAATTGATCCCAGAACGCGCATGCTTTTATTCAAGATGCTGAACAGAGGTGTGTTTCATGATATCAATGGATGCATTTCAACTGGAAAGGAAGTATGTCATAGACCAAAAGCTTTTAATTATGTGTTTCAGTTTTTTCTCGTGATCTTGTGATTAAGGTTTTATAAAGGGGATGTGATGTGGATAATTGATTCTATATGTTATCATATTTAAGTTTGTTACTCTTTTTATTTTTTAACAGGCAAATGTTTATCATGCCACCAAATCCAATGGTCAAGAACTTGCAATTAAAATATACAAGACATCTGTTTTGGTATTTAAGTAAGTACTATTAGTGTTAGCTTATTCTAACTTATTCTGTTACAAATTGTCTTGACCACCGAAATATTAAGAAACAATTACACAAAATGCATGAATGCTGCACACAATGTTTGTACTAGCATTAGATGGAGACCAAGTTTCTTGATTCACAGATGTTTCTTATTTTATTAACTGAACTTTATGATCTGATTGATATCAGGGATAGAGATAGATACGTGCAAGGAGATTACCGGTTTAGAAATGGGTACTGCAGGCATAATCCCAGAAAAATGGTAAAAACATGGGCAGAAAAGGAAATGAGGAATCTTATGAGGTTTGTGTTCACTCTTTTTTCACTCCTTTATTTCTTCTGCTGGATATATGTACCTAACCTAAAACTGTTAAGATAATACTGCTGTAACATGTGATATACTAAATGACTCCATAAATGAAAATAATACAAAAAGAAGAGTTGAAGGAAGAAAGAAATTGCATTAGTCTTCTACGACTCCTGTTATTGGTTCCTTTTTCTCGTTGTTATTTACCTTCTTAACATTATGCTATGATTTGAAGCACTACAAATCTTAGATAAGTTGTATAGTGGCCTTTACTTGATTGGTGAACTTCTTTGGTGTTCCATCTGTGTATTTGTAAGATCATTTATGGATTCAATGTTCTACTCAATGGAAATAAACTCGAAACAAATTGTGTTAAGCTATGCTGGAGGGGAAATGATAAGCACATCATTTTTTCAAACATCCACCAATATTTTTTCTTTTGTTAAATGTGCTCCTTTTTGTATACTCCCCCCGTGCTCTTCGTTTGTCCTTTCATCTTTTTCCAATATAAAAGGAGTTTGATAATTTTTTTGCCTAAGCTGTTCTTTCTTTCTCCATGTCTATATTGGAGTGCAGGTTAAAGGCAGAAGGAATTAGGTGCCCTACTCCATATCTTCTGAGGCTACATGTTCTGGTTATGGAATTTATTGGTACTGCTTTTATTCTGCATTTTTAAAAATACAACCTGTTGAGTCCGAACAATATGAGTGATTGTCCAATTATAATCAATTGCTCTCAATTCTGTTTGTTATATTGAATACCAGTTTATCTATGTCTACCTTTGATTAAAAACGAAGGAAAGATGGAAAGAAAAGTAAAGCAATGCATATTTACATGCTCATTTTATGAATACTGAAAATGGAATTGCTCGTAGTTAACTTCAATATTCACCATTTCATTAAAATAAAACTTCCAACATTGGTCAAATGCATTATCAGTCCTAGAAAATGCCAATGTCTTACTCTAGCATATAATCTCATTCCGGTAATACATACTGCGGTTTAGACGGAAGAAATGCAAGTAGATTTTTCACTGAAATTCTCTGGCTATTTGGTTTATGCAGGAAAGGCTGGTTGGGCCGCCCCTCGTCTCAAAGATGCAGATTTATCTTTAGACAAGTTACGGGAAGGTTATGTTGAGGTGTGTGATACAATAGTCTAGTAATGTTAGTATGGTTTAGAAGATAGAAATTCTATGTAGTATTGAATCTTCAAATTGAAGGCATGTCCGATGACACTGTCACGACACTGACAATGAACACTTGTGATTAGATACAATAACTTATATTTTCTAAAATTATTACTACGTGTGTTGGTGTCGTGTCTAGTGTCCGTGTCTTTGTCAATACTTCATAGAAGTTAACTTTTTTCCAGGTTTCTTGATAGTATGTTGTTGGGATGTTTTAATATATGGTTTCTGTTGTGGTCCTCCAAAGCCCTTTTATCTAGAATGATTACTACAAGCACACTTGTTTGGTTAAAGCAGTTTAGAAGGATTCTCCATGGAAACACTTCTCGCATTTTCTTATACCTTTTTAAGTTCTAGTGGTGCTAGGGTTTATTCTGTTTTTCCAATTTTTGAGGCTGACATTGTGAGCATTTGTATTCCAGATAATTATTGCAATGCGGAGATTATATCAGAAATGCAAATTGGTGCATGGTGACCTCAGTGAATATAATATACTTTATTATGAGGTGAATACTCCTTTGGGTGTTTAGGTTTAAGTGACTAAATGTCTCTCTGTCCATAGTTTGCTTATTTCTTCTTAATTTATCAGGGTCACTTGTATATTATTGATGTTTCTCAAGCGGTTGACCCTGACCATCCTCATGCTCTTGATTTTCTGCGTGAAGACTGTATTCACGTATCCGTAAGTACTCTTCGGCTCTCGCTGTAACTTGCATATCTCTTGTCTACTTCCTCATGTGTTGTGGGGCTAATAAGGTAAAAGTGTGATTAAGTACTTGTTTTACTTGCAGGATTTCTTTAAAAAACATGGTGTAGGTGTCATGACAATAAGAGAACTGTTTGATTTTATTGTTGATCCATCCATTGCTGATGATGCTGTGGACAGTTATTTGGAAGAGGTATTTGTCATTAGTTTGCCATTGTTTACATTCTAAGAACATCTTGAATCATATTTTTTTTGTCTTAAAATTTTTTCAGGTGCAACAAAAAATTTTGGCCAGAGGAGATGTATCGGTAGAGGATGAGATTGCAGATTTGGTATTTGTGCAGGTAATTTGCCTTATTAAGTGACTTTCTGTTTGAATGTGAGAAAGTGAAGTGAACACTTACCTCACAGGAAACACAACAATTGAGACACTAAGATACAACAAGTATAAGCAATGTTGTGACAACTGAGATTCTATTCTAACATGTTTAAGTTCTGGAACTCTTGTTACAGTCTTACATTCCAAAGACACTAGACGATGTTAAGAACGCCGAGGAGGATGTTCAACGGTTAACAAGTGGGAAAGACACTGGAGATTTATACTATCAGACGATTACTGGACTTAAACACGCTCTCACAATAACAGAACCTTCCCTGCAAAACAACCAGCAAAAGCAAAAATCAAATACCATAGAAGATTCACGTGTCATCTCCGATGGTAAATCTAACATCTTAGAAGGTGATGTCGAGTCTCAATCCGACGAAAGCGATTCTGAAGAGTTTTCATCTTCTGAAAGCGACCCAGATACTCCTCTTGATAAGAAAGCTGCAAAGAAAGAAGCTAGGAAAGAAAATAAAAAGAAGGTGAAAGAAGAGAAAAGAGAATCAAGGAAAACTAAAGTCCCTAAGGCTGTGAAGAAAAGAAAGAAGAAGATGTCTAAAGCACACAAAACCAGATAGACAATAATTATTTGTAATGGCTAATGTGATGTAGCTTTTGGATTTTCTAGATAAAAGTTATAATTCAGGAAAATATATAAAAAAATCGTAATTTTGTTTTCTAAGCATATTTAAGGTGAGGTATCTAAGTGGTGTTGTTTCTTATTTGCAAAATGTTGTTAGAAATAAAATGATAAAAATATCATCCCATGATAGAGATGAATTTTGGAATTATTACAATACAACCGGTTGAGTCGAAGGGGTTAACAAGAAAACTTAGAGGTTTATGTCTGCTATGTATTTTTTGGAATGCTAAGGGGTTAACAATAACTTTTATAATTTTAATATTATTCTTTTTTTTTATGCTGAAATTTATGTGCACTTAACCAAATTTACATGAGACTCTAAAATTTAATGAAATCTTTTTAAATTTTAATGAACAAAAAAGTGTTATGGATGAAATATTGTGTTAGTGAGAGTGTTGTCTATATTTTTCTTGAATGTTTGCTAGAATAGAGTTTTTTCAAAATTTATATTTTTCTTGAATATTTGCTAGAATAGAGTTTTTTCGAAATTTATAAATGGAAGAATCATTTCAAGTCTTATAAATCTATTAAAATATATAAAACTAATGCACCATGTTAGTGACTTTTTTTATTTCTAAAATTACTTTTCATTTGCTTCTCAGATTTTACAAGTAAAAAAAAAAGAGATTTCTTATTGAACCTTAGTGCTTTACTCATTAAAAAAATTGTGTATAATATTTATTTTCTGTTGTACTTTCAATTTTATAGTCATTTATCAAAAAAATATTAGAATACATAATTTGATTGTACTATTAAAAACATAATCATAGCTTTCAAAATTATAAATATCAGATAAATAGTGGTATATTTATAAATTCAAATTCAAATTTTAATTATGTCATATAATAAAGACATGAATAGATGTCTATGTGACAGAAAAACTTTTGATACATATTTTCTAGTAAGTATAAGAGAGGTAAATATTTTTTCAAAATTAGAGAGGATGTTAGTATAAAATCACTAATATAAAATTTAAAATGTAAATGCAATTTCCCTTAATATAAAATGATTACTATCTAGGAAAAAAAATCTTGTTTTTAGGGACAGAAAAAATCTTGATTATTATAAAATTCACAAGATTTTTTATATAAAATTGGTCTATGAAATGTCAATCCAATATAGTTTTTTGGGTAATTGATATCAATATCCCACTTTTAATATTTTAATCCCAAAATGTTCTACTTTTAAAAATAAAATACAAGATTGTCCTACTTTTTCTCCCCAGTTGCAATACAAGATTGTCCTACTTTTTCTCCCCAGTTGCTTATCGCAACCTGGGGATGCGAGTTTGTGAAGGAGCAATTCTTTCCATTTCAATAGATGGTCGCATGCTGGGGATGCGACCTTTTACCGGTGATTTTGTTTATTATTTTTTGCCTTTTGTATTTATTATTAATTATATTTATTATTATTAAATAATTTAAAAATATTAAAATATTTAAAAATTCAAAATACTATTACGAATAATAATAATAATAATAATAATAATAATAATAAAAATAATAAATTTAATAATATTATAAATTTTAAGAATAATAATAGTAATAATAATTGTAACAATCATTTAAAAATAAATAACTAGTTTATTTATTAAATTAATAAGAAAAAAATGGCATTATTGTAATATTTCAGCTATACATTTCAAACTGTAATATTTGCATAAAGGATAGTGTCCTTCATCCTCCCAATCTTCGTCTTCAACCTCTTATTTTTCTTATTTTCCTTCCTTTTGCTAAACAAAAGCTTTTATAACAATTTTTAAACATGTCTTATCTGTTCATAACCAGATTCAACCAAGGAAGCAGAACAATCTAATTAGAATGTCTTCTCCCTTATCACAAGAGTTCCTATCGTTCTTCATTTAAGAAATTTTTCCAGAGACTTGTGCATGCATGTTAGTTTTGAGAATTTTTACAAGAAAATTATGTTTTTGTTTTTGGGGAAAAATGGGAGAGTTTTTGTTGAAATTTTTTTCAATTAGATTGTTAAGAAATGTTTTAGGCGCTTGTTTTATTTATTAATGGATAGAAAATTCAATTTTTTATCCCAAATATTCAATGCATGAGAGGTGTTTGATGAAAATACTGCGCTGCAGGAGCTTTGTGGTATTTAAGTTTGGTTTTCTAAATAAAAACAAAACTATGTAAACAAGTCTTAAAAACAAAACTATGTAAATAAGTTTGGTTTTCTGAATTAGATTTTTCATGAATTATTGATTTCGAATTTTGAGATGAGACTAACTATGTTGTGTTTATAAGTGAGTTCTTTTTATTAAAGGGTTCTTCTTGTTGTTGTTGTTAGGATTAGAGATTTCATTTTCTGAAGTCGTTGAAAATAAGTTAGAACATAGACTGTTGTTTATGGTTGTGATGTTTGTGAATGAATTATGTATTAGAAAAAATTTAATTGTATGTGCATCACTAGATTTAAGGTGATTATGCTTGTCGAGCACCATTTATGCTCGTTACTGCTGTTGTTGCCTCTGATATGTGTTTGTGAAATTGTGTTATGTTACGCTAATTTCGTTTAGAATGATGATTTTAGGTGCTGAAATTTTTTAGTAAACTATTTTGGATTATTACATATTAGGAGAATTAGAGTGCGATGAAATGAAATTTTGCATATAGGTGTTTTTTTAAAACTGCATTCAAATGATTTTTTCATGACTTTTATGTTGTTATTAATTTCATGACTTTTATATGTTTACTATTTTTCATAACTTTGATGTGTTACTATTTTCATGACTCCAATGTTGCTTTTATATTCCTGACTATAATTTTTATTTTGAATTAAGGACTTAAGATTAAATTATTATGAGTTTCGTACATCACCTAAAGTTATTTATAATTGTTATGAATGAATAATGCATTTTATATATGACATAACAAGTGCACTTCATACAAAACATTTCAAGTTTTGTACAATATCATTAATCACATCATGCACGACCTTACTCACGGTGGGACATTTAGGTTATTCCTGGCCTGGAATAACAGGTAAATGAGAACAATCATATATATATATATATATAAACAACGAGTATTTAGGTTAAAAGTAGGGGTACCACGTCATGTTATTGAGGAATATAGATCAAACACTACAATATTTTTGCTTTTTAACAACATTTGAAAAATGTTGTCAATTAAACACAGGAAAATATTGCCAAAGAGAATAGGCAACATTTTTTGCGCGTCTCATATGCGAGTGTTGCCTATTACATTTGACAACATTTTTTTCGCACTTTTAGGCACACTATTAATAAATTTTCTTTTTAAAAAAAAAATAATATCTAAAAATGTATTTGAAAGAATTTATTCTGTAAAAAACGTCATCAATGTTAAATTTTTTAAGCAATTTAGCCTTTTGTTCGAAATAAGGTAGCAATTGAAAAATGTTCCTATTTTCATCTAAATGACCTCTAGTTCCACATCTACGCCGTCGTCGAACTCGTCTAACCCTTTGAACAACTTGAGGTTGTTGTGGTTGATCCTCGTTATAATCTGTTTGTGGATTAGAACCACTACCACCTGCTTCCATATAATTTTGAGTTTCGACATTATACATAGAATCAAAAACAACATAAGCCAACTTAGGAGTTGTGGAATGAGTACCAAACAAATTATAGAAAATTCCGCTCTCGGTCGAATTAATGGGAGTTGGTATTGGTGGCACTGAAGGAACGTAGTATTGAGTCGGTATATCTGCAGCTTCATGAAGATGTTGTGGTGATGATAAAGACGGTGTTTGGTACATGATATTTTGTTGTGGGATTGATTGAGGCATAGAGTGAACACCATGATATGTTGAAGGTTGCAAACGTGGATCGCGCAGGTATCTTTCCACAGATATGTATAATTTAGTGTGATGTCTGAACCAATTCATATATTCGTTAGTGTGGCGTAAAACACCTTCGACGTACCGACCTTGCAATATGTAATTCTGACGTACTGACCTTGCAATATGTAATTCTGACGTTCATTCCAATGTTGAATCTCATCTTTCCAAACCACACTCCAATTATCATCAATGCCACGTCTCATGTCGATCTCATGGTAGAGCGTCATATATTCTGGAGGTTGCGGAATTTGTTGATGAAAGCCGAACTGAAGCGCGACTCTATCTGCAGAAGATCAACCTATCTTACCTGTATTCGATCCACCATTTCACATGAAGAACATCCATTTAGACACCACAAACCAATCAACTGAATTTGATCACATGTTCATTGACGAAGTCCCAATTTTAGGTGGAACTCTTGCAGTTGGAATGAAGTTTCAGAACAAGATGAATGTGTATATGCAATCAAGCGTTATCATCTAAAACAATCATTGAATTATGTGGTGCAAAAATCAGATTTAGAAAGGTACATTATTAATTGTTCACATCCAAATTGTTTGTTTATATGTAGAGCTTCAAAATGCAAAAAGAGTGAATTGTGGGTGATTGGGAAATTGAATGCGCCTCACACATGCACAAATTTTGCACTATCACAAGATCATACAAAGTTGGATTCTAACATGATATGTGCAAGCATAATGCAAGTTATGATGATGGACCCTTCAATCAAAGTGAAGGTCATTATTGCTCAGATTCATGCTTTGCATAACTACACAGTTAGTTATAGAAAAGCTTGGTTGGGAAAAAAATAAGGCGATCGAACAAATTTATGGCAATTGGGAAGAGTCTTACAATCAACTTCCACGATGGTTATTAGTTATGCAAACGTTTGCTCCAGAAACCATTATTGAAATGGAAACAATCACAGCTTATCATGAACATGGTTTGATAAATGGGATGACAATCTTTCATAGACTATTTTGGGCTTACGTTCCATGCATAGGCAATGGGACTTGGTTATAGGACAAGTATAAGGGAACTCTATTGGTAGCAGTTGCACAGTATGAAAACGACAATATCATTCCTATTGCTTATGCTCTTATGGAAGGTGAGACAAAAGAGACTTCGAAATCACACGTCACTCCACAAGCCAACATTTTTTTGATTTCAGATAGACACGAATCTATCAAGAGTGCTTATAATAATCCGAATAATGGGTGGCAACATCTTCCGTCAAAGCATGTGTTCTGCGTCCGACATATTTCACAAAATTTTGCAAGGGAATTTAAGGATAATGCTTTGAGGAAAAAAGTTATTTCTATGAGTAATAATTTAATTCTTACTTTTTATCATTAATGAAAAATTAAATTATTAAGTTTTATAATTAGTGTAATAATGCATTGTCTACTGTTTCAATACAGGTTACTCAATCAACGAGTCTACATATCGATACTACCGCAGAGAAATTGACATCGAAAACCCAAGAGCTTTGAAATGGTTAGACAATATACTACGACAAGATTGGATTCAAGCATTTGATGGAGGTAGCCGTTGGGGTCAGATGACCACCAACCTTGTGGAGTCGATGAATGCAGTATTAAAAGGACCACACATCATTCCCATCACTGCTTTGGTCCAATCAACATATTATAAAAATGGTACACTATTTCCAACCATGGCAAAACAACACGCATCAATTTTAGCTTCTGGTCAGGTATACACAGAAAAATGCATGACTTTTATGAAATCAGAAATACGTAAATCCAATAGTTATAGAGTTGATAGTTTTGATCGGAGCAACCATCATTTCATGGTCCACGAGACAGTAGTTCCAAGAGAAGGGTGACCAATTGGTCATTTCAGTGTAAATCTTTCTAACAAGTGGTGCGATTGTGGAAAATATCACGCTAAACATATGCCTTGTTCACATGTGATAGCAGCATGTTCTAGCATAAATATGATTATTGGAGCCTTATACCTGATGTGTACAAGGTGGAAACAATACTAAAAGTCTGCAGTAAAGTGTTCCAACCCATACCAAACGAATGATATTGGACACAATATGAATGTGTTAAGGTGTGTCACAATCCACTGATGTAGAGAAAGAAAAGTCGCCCAAAGACCAAACACATTAGAACAGAAATGGACACTACAGATAGAGTCTCAAGAAATTGTGGATTATGTGGGATATCTGGTCATACTAAAAAACATTGTCCAAACGTTGCTGGTACATGTACTCAAATTTGATGTATTTTTTATTTTATTTTCATTTAATGTATTTTTATTTTATTTTATTAATATAATTTTCTTATTATTATTATTATTATTAAAATTTATAAAATTATTAAATTTATTATTATTATTATTATTATTATTATTATTTTCGTAATAGTAAATACAAAAGGCAAAAAATAATAAACAAAATCACTCAGTCGCATCTCCAAGATGCGACCATCTATTAAAATGGAAAAATTGCTCCTTCACAAGGGCGCATTCCCAGGTTACAATGAGCAACTGGGACGAAAAAATAGGACAATACTGTATTTTTTATTTTTAAAAGTAGGACATTTTAATATTAAAATATTAAAAGTGAGATATTAATATCAATTACCCTAGTTTTTTAGGAAAAAAAATCCAATATACCTGCAATTTGTGTTTTTTGTAAATTTGAGAGACCAGCTAGTTAAATTTGAGGATTAAGATTGGATGGCGATGCTATATTGAAGCTTCCCCTGTTTTATTTTATGATTCAATGGTAATGGTGCTTCTGCATCCATCGTTGTTCTGTTTCATACACAACACACAATCAACCATTGAGTAAACTTGTCGTAGTGTAGCAACTAGCAAGCACCAAAGATGACTACAAACATCATCAAATCGCTTCACACTGACCCTTCCTCCATTTACAACCTTCTCAAATCCTACGCACTTTCTCCCACCAACATCTTCAAAGCCAACAACGTCTTCCACCAAATTCATAAACCCACCTTATCCCATTTTAACATCATGATCCGTGGTTGGTCCCAAACCGACCAACCCATTGAAGCCATTCGCACTTACAATATCATGTATAGCCAAGGCCTAATTGGTAACAATCTCACTTACCCTTTTCTTATTAAGGCATGTTCTCGTATTCCACATGTTTCGTGCACAAGTATGGTCCATGCCCGTGTTTTGAAACTTGGGTTTGAGTCTGTTCTCTTTGTTTCAAACGCCTTGATTCATGGGTATGCGGGATTTGGTGAATTGAGTTTTGCGCGTAAGGTGTTTGATGAAATGTCTCAACGGGATTTGGTCTCTTGGAATTCTTTGATTTGTGGGTATGGTCGGTGCAAGAAGTTTAGGGAGGTTTTGGGTGTTTTTGAAGCTATGCGGGTGGCCGATGTGAAGGGTGATGCGGTGACGATGGTGAAGGTTGTTTTGGCATGTTCTGTTTTGGGTGAATGGGGTGTTGCTGATGCTATGGTTGAGTACATTGAGGAAAATAAGGTGGAGGTTGATGTTTACTTGGGAAATACGTTGATTGATATGTATGGACGCCGTGGCATGGTTCATTTGGCTCGACGGGTATTTGATCGAATGCATGATAGAAACGTGGTTTCTTGGAATGCTATGATCATGGGTTATGGGAAAGCAGGAAACTTGGTTGCTGCAAGGGAACTGTTTGATGGTATGCCACAGAGGGATGTGATCTCGTGGACTTCTATGATCACCGGTTACTCTCAAGCAGGCCAGTATGTGGAGGCAATGAAGCTTTTCAAAGAAATGATGGAAGCTAAGGTGAAGCCAGATGAAATAACGGTTGCCAGCGTGCTCTCTGCATGTGCTCATATTGGTTCACTTGATGTTGGGGAGACTGTTCATGACTATATCCGCAAATATGGTGTGAAAGCCGATGTTTATGTCGGAAATGCCTTGATTGATATGTATTGCAAGTGTGGTGTGGTTGAGAAAGCATTGACGGTGTTTGAAGATATGGAGAAGAAGGACTCAGTATCATGGACATCGGTGATTGCAGGCCTTGCTGTTAATGGTTCTGCAGATTCCGCACTGAATTTATTTTCGTTGATGTTGTCGGAAGGTGTTAGGCCTACTCATGGAACCTTTGTTGGAGTTCTGCTGGCCTGTGCTCATGCTGGATTGGTTGATGAAGGGTTGGAACATTTTGAAAGTATGGAAAAAGTTTATGGACTAACGCCGGAAATGAAACATTATGGTTGTGTTGTGGATCTTTTGAGTCGCTCTGGAAATTTAGAAAGGGCATATGAGTTCATAACGAGGATGCCCATGGATCCAGACGTTGTAGTATGGAGGATGTTGCTGAGTGCCTCTCAGGTTCATGGAGATATACCCTTTGCTGAGATTGCCACAAACAAGCTTCTAGAGCTGGATCCTTCTAATAGTGGAAACTACGTACTCTCCTCTAATACTTATGCAGGGTCCAATAGGTGGGAAGATGTTGTTAAAATGAGAGGACTGATGGAGGAGAGTAATGTACAGAAACCATCAGGTAGCAGTGCCATAGAAATAAATGGTTCAAACAGTTCTCAGGATACATATTTTGTTGAAGTTCAAAATAAAACTAAATCAGAGTGTTATGAAGAAGAATAATTTATTACTTTATAAATCGATTTCTTTTGTGGAACATCCTGGTCAATAGAAGGGAAAAGACCAATATGACCTAGAGATTTACACCTGAGTTCTGACCCTTGATGGCCTAATCGTCTTCGATTTCTCACAAGTGACTCATATCTGTTGCCATGGAGCAATAGTTTGAAAGGGTACAATTATAGTTGCTTATTGTGGATTAGAGATCAAATTGCTAAACAAGAAGGGATCTATGCTGCCTGATTGTTTTTAACTGCTAAGCATGTGCCTTTATGTACTCATACTGGTTTAATGGCTAAGTTGGATTGCAAACCATATCTCGCTGAAATCTTCGGCTGCTGCTGCTATCATAATAACTCGCCAAACCTGCATCAGAAGATGGCTAACCGGTCCAAAAGACGCGCCATGTAGCAGCTTGAGATAGTAATAATAATAATGTTAAGGACATCATCAAATTCATGAGGCAAAGGTTGTTTAAGCTTCTGCTTTCTGTGATAGTGCATTTTTATCCACTTGCTTATTGAAAGGGAAGTCGCCTTGATTTAGGAAACACTTTTCCATCCCATATTTGGATTTCCAGTCATATTTTTCAACTATCAGTTACTAGACACTGATGTATCGAGCAGAGTAAAAATACTGCACTCAAGTTCTAGGAGACAGCATGAAACCTATATACACATTCTTTGCAATCAATACTTGATAAGGACAAGCGAACCAGGAAATACCCGTATGTTCATCACATACTCCCCAAATCTGGATATCGTTTTTTGTATAAGTTTTGTTCATGGCACCATTTGAGTATGATTCTTGATTTCCTATGGACAAATGAGCGGAAATAAACATTATTTTGTTGGCTGTAATTACTGCATGATTTGCTACTACATTTTTTTTTTAATTGCTAAACATTGTTTTGATTTGTTGTGCTTTTATTTAAACTTCATTCAGAGCTCAAGTGTATTATATCTATGTGACTTAATGTTCCACCTCAGTAATCTCAAACAAGTGTTACAACTTAATGTTGCGTTCTGATTAAACTTTTCACATGATATTATATGTAAATATATATGCATTTGTTAATGGGCAAAGGCCTGAAGGCAACTGCCTAAATGCAAGTACTCCTTGCTTGCAGTTAGTTTTAGCAGAGGTTGTCTGCAGTAAAAAAAAAAAAAACTGCATTCACGTTATTTTTAAAGCTGTTGGATTCAAATCGAATGGTTCATATTTAAAACTTGATATTTTATTTTTTATTTTTAAAATCAAAATAAACGTCAATTGTCATATCTTAATCTCACGGCTTAAAAGTATGAAGGGATGAATGCGAGCTTTGATTGACTGGTGAAAATTTAAGTCTTAGTTTTTGGTGCAGTAGCACCTGTCGTATAGGCTCTATCACCGCCAGTTAAATCTTCTCAAAGAGCTAGGGCATGAGAAATTACAGTGTGAATTACAAGTAGCTAGAGACTTTGTGTATGTATGAATGTTTATTGAAAATTCTATTTGAATTTGAATACCACACAGGAAGGGGATTTCAATATAAATATCCTTCAATTTCTTTTTATCATCTCTATTTTCTTTTCCAATTTGTTTTGGTGTGGATTGACAAGTTATATCATCATATATATATATATATATATATATATATATATATATATATCTCAATAATTGATTATTGTCACTCTATATTGATTAATTAAATATTTAATCGAACAATATTCACTCATGAAAATTCTTAAATACAATCTTATTAAAATTTTAGCAAATATTTGTATATAACTGGAATATACATACATTTAACTATAAGAAAAAATACTTTAACATCGTCATCATTGTTGGTATGTAATTGACTTAATATAATTAAAAATTAGTATGTGATGTTGTTTGGGGTCAAACTCATAATGTCGTGGTCCAAACCCATCAAAGAAACAAGATCCACTTCGGATTAACCCGATCTGATAACCAATGACACATAAGCTTCCTAAAACTAGGGCATACCAAAGAAGGATTTGAAGTTGGTGCCTACAATAACTCTCCTAGACCTTCGTATATATATATATATATATATATATATTATTTAAAATCAATTAATATATTATTAAGATATATTAAAATTAATGTTTTATACATTTTTATTGAATACTATTAATCTTCGTAAATATTAATAACATATTAAATAATTTTAAGTCTATGTAAAATTTTACATGCATAATATAAGTTTTTAATCCAATAATTTATTTAAAAAATAGAGATAATAAAAATTTAGATGAAAGAATCCAAATACCACAAAAGAAGAGAGAGTTGAGGGTCGTGGAAACTTGCAAAGGGTAGAAAGCTAGTTATTTTTAACATATAAAAGAATAGTATAGACCGAACAAGATGAGATATTGTAGGCATGTAAGATCTTACCGTAAAAACTAATTAAAATTAATAATTAGCATCAATTAATGTCAATAATTATATTAGACATAAGTTGGATGAGATCAATATAAGAATTAAATTAATTTCAAGATTTAATTGGTATAGCTATCGGTATAAAAAATTATATAATAAATTAATGATAATCGTTAGATTATTAACTATATTTGATTTTTATCGTAACTACTTTTAAATTTATGTATATAAATAATTGCGATGTACTTACTATATAAAATTTTACTATATAAAATTTGCTACACTTTTTGTAGATGAAAGTAAATCTTTTACAAAAGATTAGCTTAATTTTATAGTTGCGTGTGATGCATACTTAATTTATACCATTTCTATTTCTAAATATAAGACCATCTTCATAATTTTTCTTGTTCCTTTTTATATGACTTTCTTTGTAATTTCAACTGAGTTAATTATTTCTTTGTTAACATACCTTTAATTAGTTTACATCTTTTTTCTACAATTAATATTAAATACCACATAGATAATATTAATTTAGTCTTTCTCGTTAGAGTAAACATATAAAATCAATATCAATTTTAAACAAATTTAATAGTATTATTCACTTTCTTAATTCACATAATTTGATTAAAAAGATTTTATATTTAAGGATTGAGATAATATTTGATTTTTATATTGAATTTTATCCTTTGTATAATTGGCTATTTTTTTCTTGTCATTCTCCACGTTTTCACCAAGAGCTTTTCCTACCATTCATCACAAGTGATACTTAACAAGGAAGGTGGTTAAAAGAAGAAAAAAAAATCAATTGTCATTCTAACAACTATTTTAAAAAATGAAACAAAAAGTAGTTTTAAATAAAAAGAAACAATTTTTAAAATTTAAAGACATTAATTACATAAATTCTAAAGTATTATTTCCTTTTTAGATCGTCACTTTTTAATATTGGGAAAAAGATGCTTATATCCTCTTTTTTTTTTTTATTCCCCAAATATCCTACTCTGAAACAATATTCTCTGAATGCCCTACTTTTTCGTTCCTTCAGGAAGTCGTTCCCTGGGGAAGCGACCTCTTGAAGAGGAAATTTTTTAATGCTAACATGGGGTCGTTTCCTGGGGAAGCGACCTCCCACTAGGTTTGTTTTTTTTTTTTTGTTATATTTCAAAATTAGTTTATTATTAGAATTATTAATTTAATTATTTAAAAAATAAAATACTAATATTAAATTACAATAAAGTATAGTAATAAATTATAAATAAAATTTATATTTTAATTATTATTATTATTATTATCATTATTATTATTATTATAATAATAAATAATTATTATAGGTATAATTAAAAATTATTATAATTAAAGTGATTAAATAAATAAATTAAACGATAATAAAAATTAAATAATGAAAACAATTAAATGAAAAGAAATTTATATTGATAACATGAAAATAAAATGAAATACATTAAATTATTAATTTAATTATTTAAAAAATAAAAATACTAATAATTAATTAAAAATACGTTAATAATTAATTATTAATAAATGTTATATTTTAATTATTGTTATTATTATAATAAATAACTATTATACTTTTAATTAAAAATTATTATACTTAAAATGATATTAAAAATTAAATAATAATAACAATTAAATGAAAAGAAATTGATATTGATAACTTGAAAACGAAATGAAATACATTAAATTAATAATAAAAAAGTACATCAATCAAATTTGAAAAAACAAAATACATTAAATTTATATCAATGATGTCCACCTAAATGACCCCCAATCCCACATGTACGATGTCGCCGAACTCGTCTAGCTCTCTGAACAAGTTGCGGTTCTTCCGGTTCATCGTCATTTTGATCATTTTCTTCAATGTAAGCTGTAGATGGATTAGAACCACTGCCACCTGGTTCCATTACATTTTGGGATTGTTGATTATACATTGAATCAAATACAGCATATGCCGACTCAGGAGTTGTGCACTGAGTTCCAAACAAATTATAGAGAAGCCCATCTTCTGTCGGATAACCGGGTGTTGGTATTTCTGGCACCGACGGAACGTAATACTGAGATGGTGGTGGATCATAAAATGGAACTTCAGTAGCGACGTGTAT
>NC_021162.2:60844421-60844894 GCF_000331145.2 Cicer arietinum | reverse complement strand
ATCACTGAAATCTTCGTCGTTGATACTATGTAAGACACTAAGGGGAAGATCGCATTGTGGACTTGTTGGAGGAGATTGATGATGGAGTTGAAAACTTTCTGAACGAGTTTGTTCTAATTGGGTAGAATATGGTTCGTACTGTTGTGATGGAGGATAGTGTTGTGACGGAGGATAGTGTTGTGATGGTTCATAGTGTTGCGATGGAGAATATAAGTCGGGTTGATAAGGTATGTTTGATGTTGATGGTTGATCAATGTTTGTTGATGGAGGAGCAGACTCAAAGGTAACATATAACTCGATGGTGCCGAGTTGTGACCACTGTGCATAAACATCAAACATCAACTCAACATCTTCATCGTCGCAAATCTTCATGAGTTCAAACCTTGTTGTATTTTCACCAAAGAACACGAGGTGTCGATAAACTATATCACTTATCGTGACGTTGTCACCGAGCTGTAATTTTTTTCTAATGA
>NC_021162.2:60843556-60843991 GCF_000331145.2 Cicer arietinum | reverse complement strand
AATTGGTTAAAACTATATCACAAGGATTGCCTTGCATAGATGATTTAGATCCGTTGATAAAATTTATTCAATGGCCAAGATTAAATATTGAATAGAAACCTCTAATTGGTTGAAACTATATTACAAGGATTGCCTTGCATAGATGATTTACATCCGTTGATAGCATTTATTCAACGAACGAGATTAAGTGGAATGGCGTGCCTGATGTGCCGTGGCCTGGGGAAGCGACTTCCTGATGAAGTCGTGGCCTGGGGAAGCGACTTCCTACTGAAGTCGTGGCCTGGGGAAGCGACTTCCTACTGAAGTCGTGGCCTGGGGAAGCGACTTCCTACTGAAGTCGTGGCCTGGGGAAGCGACTTCCTACTGAAGTCGTGGCCTGGGGAAGCGACTTCCTACTGAAGTCGTGGCCTGGGGAAGCGACTTCCTACTGAAGTC
>NC_021162.2:60843028-60843467 GCF_000331145.2 Cicer arietinum | reverse complement strand
TAAGTATCTTATAATTATTTTATTTTATTAATTGTTTTATTTTATTTATTCTGAATTTGTTATTTGTGTTATTTTATTTTATTTATTTAATTAGTGTCATTAATTGGTTATTTTATTTTATTTATTCTGAATTTTTTATTTATTTTATTTTATTTATTTAATTAGTCTCATTAAATGATTATTTTATTTTATTTATTCTGAATTTTTTATTTATTTTATTTTATTTATTTAATTAGTGTCATTAATTGGTTATTTTATTTTATTTATTCTGAATTTTTTATTTATTTTATTTTATTTATTTAATTAGTGTCATTAATTGGTTATTTTATTTTATTTATTCTGAATTTTTTATTTATTTTATTTTATTTATTTAATTAGTGTCATTAATTGGTTATTTTATTTTATTTATTCTGAATTTTTTATTTATTTTATTTTATTT
>NC_021162.2:60798666-60842741 GCF_000331145.2 Cicer arietinum | reverse complement strand
AATTATAAAAATTAAGAATGAAACTATTACCCATAGAAATAACTTTTTTCTTCAAAGCATTGTCTTTAAATTCCCTTGTAAAATTTTGTGCAATATGTCGGACGCAGAACATATGCTTTGACGGAGGATCTTGCCACCCATTATCTTGTCAAGGTCATGTAACCAAAAAACCAAATGATTCCATATTACCATATTTACATGCGGCTGGCTTTGGTGAAGTTGTAAAACTCGGAAACTATAAGATAGATGTCGGTCTCATCACTGCTATGGTTGAGAGATGGAGACCTGAAACTCACACATTTCATCTTCCAATAGGTGAGTGCACAATAACTTTGGAAGATGTTTATTACATTTTAGGATTAAACGTTTCCGGTTTACCTGTTAGTGGTTCCAATTTTGTGCAAGTAAAACAAATCTGTCAAGATTACTTAGGAGTTATCCCACCCGATGGAGCAACAAAAGGTAATTCTATTAAATTAAAGTGGCTTAAGGATACATTTGACGATGTTGGTGAAAATGCATCTGAATTAGAAAAACAAGCATCATGTCGAGCATACATCCTACGTATGATCGGAGGGTTATTGATGCCTGACAAATCCAACAACCGTGTACATCTAAAATATCTTTCACTATTAGGAGATTTAAACAAAGTATCCCAATATAGTTGGGGTTCAGCTGTTTTAGCTACACTTTATAGAGAATTATGCCTTGCAACGAAACCTGGTGTAATATCTATGGGAGGATGCGCATTATTGTTGCAAAACTGGGCATGGTATCGTTTGTCTTGTGTCGCTCCTGAATCTCCCAAACCATGGATATTTCCACTTGCACAGAGGTAACTATATTATTTTTATATTTTTTTTAAAAAACCAATTGCTTACCATATTAATAATTTTATTACATTTTTATTTTTATTATATTCGACAGGTTTAATTCTGGTGGTCTAAATTTTGCTAAAGTTCCTCATAACGACGTAGAAGGATATCGAAAAACAATTGATCACATGATGGTTGAGGAAGTAATATATTAAATCACATTTATTTGAATTTTTTTAAATATTTTATTATTTATACTTGTTATAATTACTTTAGCTTATTTTTTACATGTCAGTTTTATTGGAGACCTTATCTCGGGTTCCAACATGAAGTTTCAGAAGAAGATAGGGCCACTTGGAGTGCATGTACTTATCTACTCTGTTATCATATTGTTGAAAAACATCATACAGATAGGGTCACACTCCAGTTTGGTTTACATCAACAAATACCACAACCACCAGAGGACATGAAATCGTATCACGAGGTCGACATGAGGCGTGGGATTGATGATAATTGGACTTGGGTTTGGAGGGAAGAAATAAACCATTGGAATGAGCGCCATAATTACGTGTTGCAAGGTAACATCGTACAAGGTGTTTTATGTCATAGCACAGAATATATGATTTGGTTTAGACAACACACCAAATTGTTTATATCTGTAGAACAATATCTTCGTGATCCCCGTTTACAACCGCCGTCATATCCTCGTGTGCAATCGACCTCCCAATCAACCCCACAACACCAATACACAGCAGGACCGTCTTCATCATCACCTCACATACACGTCGCTACTGAAGTTCCATTTTATGATCCACCACCATCTCAGTATTACGTTCCGTCGGTGCCAGAAATACCAACACCCGGTTATCCGACAGAAGATGGGCTTCTCTATAATTTGTTTGGAACTCAGTGCACAACTCCTGAGTCGGCATATGTTGTATTTGATTCAATGTATAATCAACAATCCCAAAATGTAATGGAACCAGGTGGCAGTGGTTCTAATCCATCTACAGCTTACATTGAAGAAAATGATCAAAATGACGATGAACCGGAAGAACCGCAACTTGTTCAGAGAGCTAGACGAGTTCGGCGACATCGTACATGTGGGACTGGGGGTCATTTAGGTGGACATCATTGATATAAATTTAATGTATTTTGTTTTTTCAAATTTGATTGATGTACTTTTTTATTATTAATTTAATGTATTTCATTTCGTTTTCAAGTTATCAATATCAATTTCTTTTCATTTAATTGTTATTATTATTTAATTTTTAATATCATTTTAAGTATAATAATTTTTAATTAAAAGTATAATAGTTATTTATTATAATAATAACAATAATTAAAATATAACATTTATTAATAATTAATTATTAACGTATTTTTAATTAATTATTAGTATTTTTATTTTTTAAATAATTAAATTAATAATTTAATGTATTTCATTTTATTTTCATGTTATCAATATAAATTTCTTTTCATTTAATTGTTATGATTATTTAATTTTTATTATCATTTAATTTATTTATTTAATCACTTTAATTATAATAATTTTTAATTATACCTATAATAATTATTTATTATAATAATAATAATAATAATGATAATAATAATAATAATAATAATTAAAATATAAATTTTATTTATAATTTATTACTATACTTTATTGTAATTTAATATTAGTATTTTATTTTTTAAATAATTAAATTAATAATTCTAATAATAAACTAACTTTAAAATATAACAAAAAAAAAAAAACAAACCCAGTGGGAGGTCGCTTCCCCAGGAAACGACCCCCTGTTAGCATTAAAAAATTTCCTCTTCAAGAGGTCGCTTCCCCAGGGAACGACTTCCTGAAGGAACGAAAAAGTAGGACATTCAGAGAATATTGTTTCAGAGTAGGGTATTTGGGGAATAAAAAAAAAAAAAAAGAGGATATAAGCATCTTAAACCCTTTAATATTTCTAAAAAATAAATGCAACATTCTCTTTTTTGATAGTTTAAGTTCTTACTTAGAAACTTGTATATTTTATGACCTAAATTATTTTCTTCAAATATTTCTCATCAAAACTTTCTTAAAAAAAAATCAGTTAACTCATTTGTAGAACAAACATAATAGAGAGGGGATAGTATTGTGGGTTTGTTGAGGTCTTTTATGGGACTCAAATGGTAGATGGTTTATAGGCTACTCTAGAAATTTAGGTGGGTGTGATGCAATCAATACAGATATGTTAGACATGTAGAAATAATGAGTCAGGCACTTCCAGGTAGAAAACAATTCTAAAGGGATTGTTAATATGAATATGTAAAGTGTTATTTTCATCGGAGGCGTACTACCTTACTTCATTATTTTTTTTAGTTAAAATATTTGTTAAAAAGAAAAGAAAAAAAATTAGGGCATAAACCTAATCCAATAGAAAAAAGAAATGTAAAAAATGTTGTTCAAATCAAGCAAGTTTTTGGACTTGTGGCAAAGATAAGCTTCTTCTTATGCAGTAGAATGATTATTCAAATCATTAGCATATTTATCTTTAAAAAAAATTATGCAAAATCTTCTAAGATGTATATTATTGTTAATAATAATAATATTGAGATATGTCATACCATCCACCAAATCTCTTAAATGTAAATTTGTTTTCAAATATAATGAATTTGATGATTTTGAACAATAGTCTCATCTCACAATGCATAACTCCAATAATCTATTTGTTATAAACAACTAAAATTAATAATGAGTTATTGAGTTAGTATTTGTTTCTTCTCACCTGAGTTTGAACACAAATTCTCCTATTCTTTAACCTTTAGCTCAAACAAGTTGAGCTACCACCTCCCCTCCACTCCAAAAACTTATAATACTCATATCTTATTAATACAGATTTTTCTTTGTTGTAATATAATATCTAATATAGATAAGTTGGATTAAACTACTTCATAGATTACATTTATTTTTTGGTGTAACTCAACATTATCTTCTCACAAAGAGAATAAACCATATTTTCCGTGTAGGCAACAAAAGTACTATTTAATTTGCAAAATTCGTAGAATTCTTTTAATGTTCATTGTTTTGAGATTTCTCCTGGTAAAATTAAGAGGATAATTTTTAATGGCATATCTGGAGCTTACGTATTTCAAGAGTGTTTTTGTAGTTCGTTAATTTATTTTTCTTCAATGCATTCAGATTTAATAAGTGCAACCAGAATATCATACTACTAATCATGCAAGCATATCAATTTAGCATTCAATCTAATTCATTTATATCATATATTAAAAAAAGGCAACTAAAAGCATGTTAATGTCAATTCAACAAGCTTGCCAACCAATTTAGCAAATTCACAAATCAAATAAAAGCACTCATAACACAACATTAAGGGGATATGGGAGTGTCCACAATTTTGGCAACTCTAACATCCACAATTCACATTCTATAAAAAAGACATTTACAACTCATCACTCAATCATTTGAAAAATGTTAAATTCACAAATCAAATTCGAAAAAAAATAAAGTTACCACCAATTTGTGAAAAACAAAAACAAAAAAATTCAAAAACAATACAAAATTTATACAAATTAAATTAGAATGGAAAAGGAGAGTCAACATTGAAAAAAATAATAACATAATCTAAGTCATGTCCTATAAATGTTAAGAAGATAATCAAAGTCATGTCACTACGAGGGTTTCGTAAGAGGAAAGACTTATATGAGGGTGTCTATTGAATTGAGAATTAGGGGTGAGAATAGGCTATGTCGGATTAGCCTTTGTTAGGCCTAAGCGTGATCCGTAAAAAAGTTCAAGACTTAAGTCCGATATGTCATAAGCTTACTTTTTAAGCATGAGTCTGTCATTGATAGAAGTTGATATGGTTTGTTAGCCTACTTAAAGTCTATTTTATTTTAATATTTTTGAATAAGTAATCAAACATATATTTAAATAAGTTAACGAGTTAATATGTCAATTAAATTAAGTTTTATTTTGATATTTAACTTGATATTTTGAAGAATATGACTTTATACATATTCTACTTCAACACTATTTTATAATAATACATTTAAATATGTCAACAACTAAAGATTAATATGCTTAAATAACTAAAAATTGAATATCTAACAAAAATATAAAATTTCAATATAATAATTCTAGTAGTAAAATAAAATATTATTTATATTTATTTAAATAGACCGGTCTAATAGGCTTACAAAGCTTATTATGTGGACTGGACCTGATATAGGTTAAGCCGTAGACATCTGTTGGCCTAACTTATTCTCAACTCTATTGAGAATACAAATATTTCATACTAGAGCTATGTCACCTCTATGAGAGTTTAGAACGAGTTTAGAACATAAGATTTGAAAGTGAAGAGAGACAATATTTTTAAAGAATTGATTCACTTGAGTCACTCTAGGATTTTCGATTGAGAGATAATGATATGTATCACAATTTCAACTTCATATATAAATTATAGTAATTATGCTTATGATATTTCTTTAAAAATTATACGTCTTTAGAGGTTGATATGTTAGATTAAGAATAACAATTTAACATGCATCCACAAATATTCATTTGAACTCGTTTTGATTTAAATAATAATCTCATATTCAGAACAAATATTTTGTATAAATATGAGGTTGAATAAATGCGAGTGTGGCGATGTGTAATGCCGATCTATATAGCAAACTCGCCTAACTTGTCACAAAATAGGTAAATGGATACAATATTTTTTAGGCTTAATTGTAGTTTTGGTCCCCTTATTTTAGCTGAATCGCGAAAGTAGTCCTCTCATTTTGTTTCTCCCGAGTTTTGGTCCCCCAAACAAAATTTTGGTCCAAAACTTGATGAAATTTCATTTTTTTAAGTCGTACTGCACCATTTATGATCATAGATTTCAGGTATAATTGTTACAAATGAAATCTTGAGGCATGGTGTGACTTAAATAAATAGAAAAAAAAATGACATTTCATTAAGTTTTGGACCGAAATTCTATTTGGGGGACCAAAACTGGAGAGAAACAAAATTGGAGGACTACTTTCGCGATTCATCTAAAATAAGGGACCAAAACTGCAATTAAGCCTATTTTTTATATAGAAAACTCATAATTTGGCATAAGCTTATTGGAGCATGGCTCTTTTTTGGTGATGGTTTTCATTTGGAAAAGAAAAAATGAACATGTGAACTAAGACAAAAGAGCTTCGGAATATCCCCTCATATACTCAATGGCAGTTTTTGTAGGTATTCAAAAACAAAAAAGACAAACATCGCATTTTATTAACTTATTATTATTCACATTATTATTATTATTATTATTATTATTATTATTATTATTATTATTATTATTATTATTTATTTGTTTCGTTCTCACAGAAACAAATGCGTCGCTCGCCTCTGTTGCAAAATTTATGAGCGGAGAAGAATTTACATTTACATAAAAAACTAAAGTTCATAGCAGCGCCGTCGTCCTCGTTTGTATCGTTTAATCGCCGGCAGCTTCTCTCATCGCCGCTTCCGTCGCCTTTCTATTGCAGTCACTCTCGTTGTCGCTCTCTATTCGTTTAGGTGCGTTCGCGTTCCATTTCTTATGCTAGTAACAGTATATATATGCCAAAAACTAGTCAACACAAAAAACAAAAACCTAAAAAAATGGTCATAGATTTCCCTGATTCACTTCGCTGAGCTCAGCTCAGCTCAGAACTTCGAATACCACGTCGATTCATTCTTCACTTCATATTTTCTCTCACTACATTCTCGATCAATCGTGACACTCTCAAAATATTGTTATTCTCATTAAGCTGAGTCAGTTATTTGTTATTCATGAATGAATGTGGAATTTTGTTAGGTTCAATAGTTTTTTTATTTTTTTTATTATTTGAATTTACTTTTGCCTTGATTTTTGGATTAATTGTTGATTAGTTACGTCAAAATGCGTTGGACAGTGTTTTTGTCACTCAGTTGTTCAGTTGTGAAATATCCACCACATTTTGGTTTTGTTGTTGCCGCTGCATTAGAAAATTTAGTTTTATTTTGATTTGGATGAATTATTGCATTTCTGATTTTCTTTCTTTTTTCTTTTTATCAGGTTTTGATGAATTGCTGATTGGTGTACGTGTAATGTGTTGAACATTGTTGTTTATGTGAGTGTTAAGTTGTGTGAGGTTGAGAATTACGAACATGGATATAGCTTGTAGTTTGCCACAGTCAAGGATTTTACACGGAGGTGTGGAGACCAGTTACAAACAAAAATTAGTAGGTCAAGTTGGTTGTTTTGACTTTAGAAGGAGAGGTTTTGGTTGTGGTTTTTTGAGCAAAAATGTTTTGAGATCGCGTTTTAGTGTGGAGAACAAAGTTGGTTGTGTTTCTGCTTGTTGGAATGATTCAAGAGTGGTTTCTGGTAGCGAGTTTAAGGTTTTGAACACGAAGAGAAATATGTCATGTAAGAATGAGAAACTTCTTATGGGGTCTAGAGTAATGTGGTTGAAGTGCCAGGGTAATGATTCTTTAGCTTATGTTAATGGCAATGGCCGCAATGTTGATTATGTCGAAGGTTCGGGTGAGGATGCAGGGCTAGTACCTGTATCTAGTGTTGAATTGGATGTTCCTGTGGATGAAGAAGGAGGAAAAGCTGGGAGGGAAATAGGTTTAGAGGAGCGAAGTGTAGATGAATTGAAAGAACTATTGCAAAAGGCCTTGAAAGAGCTTGAAATTGCCCAAATAAATAGTACTATGTTTGAAGAAAAGGTTAAAAAGATATCAGAGACTGCCATTTTTTTGCATGATGAAGCAGCCCGATCTTGGAATGATGTTAATTCTACCCTTGAAACAGTTCAAAAGATCGCAAATGAAGAACATATGGCCAAAGATGCTGTCCAAAATGCTACAATGGCTCTTTCATTAGCTGAGGCAAGACTTCAGGTAGCCATAGAATCTTTAGAAGCCGCAAAAGGAGTGCATGAAGGTTCTGATGAGAGTGATGATGATAAGGACATAACAGAAAAGGAGAACGTAGTTGTTGTTGCACAAGAAGATATAAAGGAATGCCAGGAAAATTTGACAAATTGTGAGGTAGAGCTGAGGCGTTTGCAAAATAAAAAGGAGGAGTTGCAGAAGGAAGTGAGCACATTGCAAGAAGTTGCTGAAAAGGCACAGCTTGATGCAGTGAAAGCTGAGGAGGATGTTACAAACATAATGCTTTTAGCGGAGCAAGCTGTCGCTTTTGAACTTGAAGCTACGCAACGTGTGAATGATACTGAGATTGCTTTACAGCGAGCTGATAAGTCTGTTTCAAATTCGAATGCTGACATTGAAGAAACTACACAAGTACAGGATGTCGTGCCTGTTCCTGAGGAGAAAGTGGTACAAGGTTTTTCTGATGATGTCACCGTCGATAGAGACAAAGATTTGGCCACAGTTGATGATGCACCTTTGCCTGCCAAGTTATCACCTGAAACACAATCTGAAAAAACCAGCCAAATTTCAGAAGACACAACACAGTCTGATTATATAAGTGATAATGAGAATGCCGTCCAAACAAAAAAGCAGGAAACACAGAAAGATTTGACTAGAGACAGTTCACCATTTGCTCCCAAAGCATTATCAAAAAAGTCATCTCGATTCTTTTCTGCATCGTTCTTTTCGTTTACTGAAGAGGAGGCTGAGTCCACACCAGCATCAGTTTTCCAGGGCTTCATATTATCTGCGAAGAAGCAGTTGCCCAAGCTTGTTCTTGGGTTATTGTTAATGGGAGCAGGGTCTGTATAACCTTCCTATATCTTATCCTTTTATTGTTCTATTTCAAACCTTCTAAATATTAGGATTTTGTTTTTTTAAAGATTTATGGGCAATATGATCCAGAATATGAAGGAACAAAGGGATATCTCATATATGCCATGATATATGTCACCTTTAATTGAGTTGTTCAATAAAATTTAAAGGAGACTATACTGTGTCTGCGTGCCATGTAAATATATAAGCAATGATTTTATACAATGACTTTATCCAGTATTCAGCAAATGGTATTTTTTTTTTCCATTTCAGGGCAGCCGTCTATGCCAATAGGGCAGAGAAAAATGCTCAGCTGCTTCAACCGGCAGATGTTATTGTGACCAGTGCTGAAGAATTTTCCTCTAACGCAAAGCCCCTGTTTAGAAAACTCCAGAAAATCCCCAAGAGAATTAAGAAAATCATTGCGTCCTTACCTCATCAAGAGGTTTGCTTTTGTTCATTATTTTCCCTTAGTCTGATGCTCAATTTTATAAATTTCATCTGACTTTAACATATTTATCCCAGGTGAATGAGGAAGAAGCCTCCCTCTTTGACATGCTCTGGTTATTACTTGCAAGTGTTATATTTGTGCCAATATTTCAAAAAATACCTGGAGGTAACTTGGTCACTATGTGCTCTGAGTGTTGACTTGAGCATAGTATGTCGTAGTATTAACAAAGTTGCTTGTCTAGGCCTAGATGTTCTGTCAGAAGGCTCTAACCATTATCTGGATGTGTTAAGTTTCTTTTAAAGGCGTGCATAATAAATTTTTTGTCCTCCATTTACATTTCATTGTGCTGATGCTATGCTCTCCATCTTGCAACAATGTTTAGGTAGTCCTGTTCTTGGCTACTTGGCTGCTGGTATCTTGATTGGGCCTTATGGTCTCTCCATCATTCGTCATGTTCATGCGACAAAAGCAATAGCCGAATTTGGAGTTGTTTTCCTTTTATTCAATATTGGCCTGGAGGTGGGGTTTCCTATAAGTTCTTGTTCTACCTTAACTTTGAACATCACTATTATCAACTAATCAAGAGTTAAACTGAAGATCTGAACTGCTTTGTTGTTTTAGCTCTCCGTTGAAAGGCTTAGTTCTATGAAGAAATATGTTTTTGGATTAGGCTCTGCACAGGTGATTGGGAACCTCCATCTTCCATCCTTGTTATTATTGTTCACCTCAAGCTATTTTTTGTTATACTCTAGTAATGTATTAGCTAACAATTAATAGCACGTATGACTTCCAACAAATGCAGGTTTTGGCAACTGCTGCAGTTGTTGGTTTGGTGGCTCATTATATCTGTGGCCTACCTGGCCCTGCTGCTATAGTCATTGGGAATGGCCTGGCTTTATCATCCACTGCTGTTGTTCTGCAGGTTAATAACCAAAGCATTGCGTGCTTTTAATTTTTTATGTTTCAAGGGGATTTCACTCTGACCTCGTAATATACTTTCACACATTAGTCAGTTTAACATCTCTGTTTTCTGTTTCTTGTCACGGCCTGATTTTAGGCCAATCAATGCCCAGATTAACATTGCTCATTTGATCTGGTCATCCTAAGAATAGAATTCTGCCTAAAACATGTTTATAATTTTGTCATCAAGCTACTGAGATTTTAGTAGAATCTCTCTGAAAATTCATTTCAATTTAACCTGTTCAACAAATATTTCCATGTCTAGAAATTAGAAACATCAACCAGAATTGATATCCTTTATCTATATCATATCAATCTTAACTCTCAATTATTCAATATGAAGCTATCTAAAGAACATATAAAAACACTATTTTTGTAGACATTTAAAATAAGAAACGATCCTTATTTCATATAGCCTCATTATACTGGTATTAAACATAATACTAGCCCCCGCTAGCCGTGGAATATTGAAAAGAATAATGACTCTTGGGAAGATCAGCCAATCTTCCAAACTTACTACTTTACAACTTGCAAAGCTAAAGGAGAGAAATTGGGTAAGTCCCACAAACTCGGCGGGAGAATAATAAATAAAGTAAACATACAAGAAGGAGAAAGATGTGATTGTGTGAGTATATAGATCTGTTAGAATATTAGAAAATATCTTATAATATCTTTTATATTATATTAGAGTATCTTAAATTATTTCTTAGGATCAATTTATAATTATAGACATATCTTAGAATATCTCTCATTATTATTATGATTTATTCCTTATTTAGGATTGAGTCTATGTTTCTCTATAAATAGAGATTAGTATTGAGTCTTTTGTAATCAAGTTAGCATAAAGCTATTGTCAATAATATTCAAACCCTTATTATTTTCTCTCATCTTTTTCTCTAAAATCCCACAACTTCAACAAGACCCAAACACAGCCAAGTTATGAATTAAATTTGTTTTTATTGAGAGATTTGTATCTGTTGAAATTGTGGGATTTTAGAGAAAAGGAGGAGAGAAAATAATAAGGGTTTGAATATTATTGATAATAGTTTAATGTTGACTTGATTACAAAAGATTCAATACTAATCTCTATTTATAGAGAAACATAGACTCAATCCTAAATAAGGAATAAATCATAATAATAATGAGAGATATTCTAAGATATCTCTATGATTATAAATTGATCCTATGGAATAATTCAAGATACTCTAATATAATATAATAGATATTATAAGATATTTTTTAATATTCTAACACTCCCCCTCAAGCTAAATCTTACTAAGTTTTAGCTTGTTACAAGAAAATAATGTTTTGCTCTGCAAAATAATAAAAAGGATGGAAAAGCAACTCAGGGATGCAGGTGAAGTCGGAGAGAATTGCTATAAATATAGCCTAGCCAGATAGCCGATATGATCATCAGCCTGAGAGAAATTCATGGCAAGCAATTGAACAAAGCGAGGTCCGTTCTTCTAAAAACTGCATTTGGAAGCTTTAAACCAATAATATCGGAGAGACGTGCTTCAAGGAGAGAAAGGCAAGGCCAGTACATCTGGGACAAAGATGAGGCCAGTGCATCTGGGACAAATTGTCATGCTAAAGTGTGAGTCATAAAAATAAAAGACATCGTCAGAATAATCATCAATGGGAAAATAAGTCATCACTAATATGATTCATCAGTGGGAAAAGGGACACCACCGGAATGATCATCGGTGGGAATAGAAGCCACTGTTGTAATCTATTAGTAAGAACTAAATTGCATGACAAACACCAAAGAGGAAGCAGCGCGACTCTAATGAAACGAAGCCATAATCGACAATCGAAGTGAGAAAATGCATCCAAAACAGGAGAGACAGTGGTTGTTTCGGAAAACTTTTCTAGCAGCGATGGCAGGCAGCAGCAGCAAACGGCAGCAAACGGCGGCAACGGCAGTAGCAGACGGGGCAGCAGCGACGATTGTGGACGGAAGTGATAGTAGTCAGAAAAAGGAATGATCATGCTAGAAAAGAGAAACTAGGATTATATTCCCAAACTGTTGGGAACTTAGCAGCGGAACAACGACAAGATTGTTCAAGGAGGATCGAAATAGGCTCTGATACCATGTTGAAATTGTGGGATTTTAGAGAAAAGGAGGAGAGAAAATAATAAGGGTTTGAATATTATTGATAATAGTTTAATGTTGACTTGATTACAAAAGATTCAATACTAATCTCTATTTATAGAGAAACATAGACTCAATCCTAAATAAGGAATAAATCATAATAATAATGAGAGATATTCTAAGATATCTCTATGATTATAAATTGATCCTATGGAATAATTCAAGATACTCTAATATAATATAATAGATATTATAAGATATTTTTTAATATTCTAACAGTATCCATAAAAAATTCTATAACACTCCCCTCAGCCTAGGGGCCTTACCTCACTTGACAACATCTCATGGTTCGGGTACACTCATCCTACAATCATCTCATACTAGGGGCCTTGCTTCACTTAGTATTAGTTTGTGGCTAAGATCTTCTCGAGCTGAGGGGTCCTCACCCATTAGTTTGTCCCAATGTACTATGCACACCTAGGCCATTATGTTTCCTCGCCAATGACAAATGGTGCTGTAAAATGAAAGCCATCATGGATATTTTGAACTTATAATTAGAGTAAAAGTGATTATTAAATCCAATCCATCAATGCCGAGAGCATTCCTTTCTCAATTTTGATTACAATTCAAAGCTATCACAAGTTAATTCTAATGAAACTCACGTAAACCGTATAGTAATTAAAACCATACATTTTAAATTTTAAGCGAGGTCAAAATAAATGAGAACCGCGGAATCTAGGTTCATGAAAAAATAAACAAATTGTTGAAGTTATAGGGCTGGGTTTCAAATAATGAGTAAAGAGAAAGAATACTTTGAAGTTTGAATTATGATTATGGTTTAACATAATTGATGATTTGATAAAAATGACTAAACACTAACCCTTATTTATAGTAATACAAGAGTCTAAATCCTAATCAAATAGGGAAACAAAGCATTATAAATTTATAATAACTAAAACATATGGAAGCTAATCTGAAGATTATCTAAGATACTTTAAGATGATATTTAGATATTTTAAGATATTTCTTTTATCATTTAATACTCCCTCTCGAGCTAAAGCTCACTAACCTTTTTGTATCATATAACTTCATAAAGGAAGTTGTGGGCAACACAATGATGTTCCTACCATAACTTTAGCATTTGTTTGAGATTGGAGTTGAAAAATTAATTCTATGGTGAGTAAACTTAACTTTGAGTGAATTTTAAAGTTTTAGTTTTTCCATTGAGTAAAATTAATTTTAGGTCCATACATTTTTTCACTTTTACACTTTGAAGTGATTCATTATCCAAACAAAACCTATTTCTTCTAGCTTTTAAAATATAGTTCCCAAATATGAATCAATTTTATAACCACAATTCTTTCAAAGTTAATTCTTTTAACATGTATTCTTTCAAATTAATTCCCGGCTATGGAGCACAAACACTGCCTATTTTAGGCATGTTCCGTATGTGACATATGTTCGAAACCGAAACCTTTACGACACATGTCATTAGACATCCAATTATTTTATTTTATTTTTGCTTTGACACACCTCCAACACGGACGGGACACTATTCTGGTGGAATGAGATGCCTTTTATTTATTATGTATTGTGCTATTAGCATGATGTACGGAATGAATTTTAACTGTAAACAGTAGTAGATAGTAGAAAATATTTAGTATGCTATATAGTATTAAAATTAAATTTTTTTATCATCCAAAATATATAGTGTATATTTTTATATATTTTACAGTCTAAATATGTATAAAATATACAAAATCGAACATATACAGAAGATAATAAGTGCAAACTTTTCTTCAAACATGCACAGTCTCGTTGTTGGAAGAAGAGTTTCTGACCTCTGTTAGAAGGAGAACTAATATAGAGTTGTTTTTATTTTAACATACATGATACTATGCATTTTGGTTCTATTTATTTTACTAGTCTTGTTAACCTTTTTTATAAAGAATTAATTGTAAAATTTTATTTTACAAGTCTTGGTAATCTTTTTTCAAAAGAATTCATTGTAAAATTACGTTATGGTCACTGATCATTAAATGCTAACCATTAAATGCCTGTATTTGTATCAATACTTATTGTTGAAAGGTTTTCACGAGTAAATATGCAATGAAGGTTATCTTGTCATCAAATGGGAAAAGACACTGTTTGTTCTATCTTTTTCTTTTATTTCTGGAAGTCTGCCATGCTGTAATAGTGTCAGTGAACTTGTGTTACAGGTGTTGCAGGAAAGAGGTGAGAGCACATCAAGGCACGGGAGAGCTACATTTTCTGTTTTACTTTTTCAGGTTACTTTGCATCTTACCCATCTTTCTAGATGCTGATGAAATTTTCTTGACAAATGATGTTCTAAATTTTATAGAGAATTTAATTCTTGTGATACATAGCTGGCTGAACTGTCTTATGAGTGGTATATGATCTTGCTTCATTACCCCATACTGTTGCCTGTACCTTCTGGATAAGCTAAACAGGATCTCCCATAGTTGCGCAGAGGTTATATGAGTAATCATATCATTATCATTGCACTTTGCAGTTTGTATAGTCTAGCATACATATTGATTCTGTCATTCTATGACAGTACCATTGTTATGAGAGAATTGGTTCATGACACATGATAAACTACAATCTGCTGTTGAATGTTGGGGAAGATGGCTTTACACATTTACATGTCTGCTCCTCAAGCTTCTTATTTGGTTTGTTATTATGTACTAGTTTATTAATAGGGTACAATAAAGGCACTATTGCGGTGTGGCGCCTCGTCGCCGCAGGTGGCTGCTATCTAGGGCTCTCTGCAAGCTTTTGGGTAGTGACTGTGGAGTGAGAAAAAACTGGAAATGGTCGCTGTGAGAACTTCTGCAATGGTGGGAGTTTGGATCCTGTGGGTAAAGGCAAAAAGAAGCAATCAAAAGAGGGGAGGCAGATGCATGTTGGTGAGAGATGGCGTCAAGTGCAGAAGAAGAAAAGGAGGCATTGCGGTTTCTGGATTTAGCGGTTGATGAAGCAGCGGCTACAGAAATACGGAGTAGGAATTGGGACAGTGTGATTGCTACACTTTTTTGAAAGGAAAAAAATATATTGAGTGGGGAGGGTAAGCTGATGGGAGAAAGGGAGGCTACAATTTTTTGTTTCTTAGATTATAGAGGGGTGTTCTGCACTCCCAAGCCTTGCTTAATTCGTATGATTATTGTTAATTATGAATATATATCATGAATATTGAGTAATTTTTTAGCATTAATATGCAGATAATATTGATTATTTAATCAGTATAGTTTTTTTTTAAAAAATAGCAATCATCCCGCTATCCTGCTTTTAGTGTTTTTTTGGTCAGCCGCTACACGTGGCTATCCAAGATTAATAGCTAGGATTCTGTCAAGATTCTCAACAAGCATCCTGCACTTTGCTTCTCTATCTAATCATTTGTGTGAATTTGAGATTTCAGATTTTGCTTGTTTTTTTATTAGCTCGAAATACCTTTCATATCTTTTTTTAATTGACGTTGCAGTATCTTGACCAAAAATTGATTTTGCTCTTCTTTGTTTCTATTCAGGATTTAGCTGTCGTAGTCTTGCTAATACTCATACCTCTTATTTCACCTAATTCTTCCAAAGGAGGGGTAACGTTTTTCTAGACACCCTTTTATTTTAAAATACTTATTTCTGATAGGTAGACAATGTTGCCGTCCTGAGGTTTAGCTATTATGGATCCAATTAAGTTACTTGAACCTCTGTGAAGAATGAGACAATATATGACATGAAAAATTCAGTGATTTAGTTTGATATGCATAAAAGAAACAGTCTTTGTTTTCAGGTTGGTTTTCAAGCCATTGCTGAAGCTCTTGGACTGGCAGCTGTTAAGGCAGCAGTTGCCATTACTGCCATAATTGCAGGTGGACGATTGGTAAGCGGTTTTCAAAATTGAGATGATTGGTTTCATCAGTATGACTTCTAATTATTATTACATAATCCTGATCTTGTAGCTGGTGCTTTTTTTTTGTACTTGAACTTGAAGCAAATATCACCTTTTCTTGTCCTCATGAATCACTATATCTATTTTGTTTTTTGTTTTACTAATATTTGATTTATTTGTTTTTCAAATCACGTGCTTTAATATAGTTCATAAAGCTAGGCCTTCAATTCTTCAGTTTAACATGATATATATGCCTCCGTGAAGCACCCTTATATATTCAACTAGTCATGCTTGATGGAAATTACCAACCACTAATGTACCTGGTTCTTTTACAACTGTTGAACTTATTAGGTCTTGATGGAAGTTTCTTTATAATTTCTGTGCTTTGTGTTAGTGGATTGAGCTGTGGCCATTCAGTATCCTAATGCTAAAAGCTAAAACATATATATCATAAAAAAGCCATTTGTTCAATGGATAAGTGATACTCTTTCAGGGTTCAATAGGAAGGCTTAGGATGCTGATACTTCATTTGCAGATGTAGTGTGCACTTTGTACTGAGTTTCCTCTTCTTCTTTACAGCTCCTTCGGCCAATATACAAGCAAGTTGCAGAAAATCAAAATGCTGAAATATTCTCAGCCAATACACTTCTTGTTATTCTTGGAACCAGTCTTCTTACAGCCAGAGTACGTGATTACCCTAATGCTTTCCTTTTCATTCTTTCTTTAGGTTTTTGACTGGCTGAAGAGTTTTTTCTAGTGTTTTTTTCATTATAGAAACAAATGTTCACGTTTTTTCTGTAATATTATTTTAGAATAATTTAGAAAAAGAGAAGGCTAGCCAAGGTTTGAGCACTATGAAAACTGAACCAACTGGTTGGACCAGCTTAATGTGAACTGCACCGGTGGCTTATCCAATTAATCTTTCACTATTGTAAATAGATAATTAGTGTCGTGACCGATCCAGCTTCTATAATTGGAACTACTAAAGATCTGGTCCCACCAGTGAACTAGATATTGACTGCTTAAATTTGATTACATTTTGAAAATTAAACTGGTTCAGAATTTTTCACGACAAGGTGCACCAATTATGGCATTATTTGAACCATTTAGCCAAACCCACCTAGGTGGAAAAGACTTGGTTGTTATTGTTGTCACTACACCAACTTTGGAAGTAGGAACTGAACAGACTCAGATATGAGTAGCTTATGAAGGAAACATTCAACCAGTCTCACTAGACTTCTTGTGTAATTTACTCATATTGATTATTCATATATTAATTTATTTGATTGCTGCATGTAGAAATAGATCTCGAACCTGTATGTGTAGCTTAAGAAGGTAACTTCCAACCATTATACCACTTGTGCTTCATGTGTAGAGTTATTAGGGTAATTATTCTTATATTAATGTGATTGCTTCAAAGAATCTGAATCATTGAAGTTAAAACCATGGAGGAAATAACCAATTATTAGTTTAGTGTCAACATGGCAAATAACATTTTTTAAAGTTTACAATTAATTTCTGCCTTCAATTTTTTTAGAGACATTGTCATGTACAGTTGGTATATTTAAAATTAACTTAGTCCCATATAATTTTGTACAAATATTTAATTGATTTTCAATATTTTTACAAACTTCAATACTGTTAATTAAATCTTAATTATATAGGATAACAATATAATTTTTTTTTTGATAATATGCATGTGAGTGTGTGTCTTTGTGTTAGACCATTAAACCATAACCCGGTTTGATTACTGGTCTGATGATAAAATCATTGGACTTAAGTTCATTATATTTGTGTCCATTAACCTGACCTTGACATTTTTTCCTTTTTCTTAAAACAGGCAGGACTTTCCATGGCACTGGGAGCATTTTTGGCTGGTTTACTATTGGCAGAAACTGAATTTTCCTTACAGGTTGAGTCTGATATTGCTCCATATCGTGGGCTTCTTTTGGGGCTCTTCTTTATGACGGTAGGTGCTGAATATAAAAAATTCACAAATTTATTAATTGTTTTAATTTATTTGTTCATGTGACAAATGTCTATTTTCATTTTAAACCATTGTTACAATTTCATTGTGATTTCAATAGTTGCAGACAGTTACTAATGTGACCACAATTGTGGTTGTGGAGTCCATCAATACTGCAACATTGCAGCTGCAATTGTAGTTACGAACTGCAATATAAAACTGGTCAATTACTTATATGTAAATTATTCTTCTAGGAATATTCAAAAGCAATGAATTGGCCACTTAGGAATCATACATTAGATATGAAAAAGGAAGTGGTGGATAACTATCCTCTGTTTTCATCTTCATTAGTCACCATCAATGATTATGATCAAGATTTCATGCCATTAAATTATAGTTTAAAATGGAAAATTAAAATTAGATCCTTCAATGTGGAAAAAGAGAAACACTATTTAAAATTGAAAATTTTAGAGATCAATTTATTTCCTTTAACTGGGTTCATACAAAGTAACTAATGGCTTGGGAAAAATTGATAATTTAGTTTTGGATTTGCCAACAGTTTTGTGAAGAAGAATTCATAGTTTCAGATTAAAGTATAGCTTCTAGTTGGAAAGCAACTGAAAAAAGAATTTAAATATCAACAGGAGAATGTTAAGTATTTTGTTAGTACTAAAACAAATAAGTTATAAGGCTTATTGTGGACTCATTTTGATTATTATGATCTGTTATAAATTGAGCTTTACATCTCTCGAACAACATTAACCAATCTTTTATCCCACTTAAGTGGGTTGGTGTTGGAGATAGAGCTTTATATTACTTGAAAGAACACTAAACTTTTCTAAAGTAAACATAAGGGTTTTGCAAACAACATTTTGAAACCTTTGTTGATCTAGAATCTAAATGTAACAACTAAGGTTGAATTGAACAGAAAATATTGATTTTGACTGTTGATTCTCTTCGGATTCTTAGTATTTTAGTTGCTAATGACTTAGAAATCTAGTCAACTTCAATCTGTAGTCTGTGTAATTAATAGCAATTTTATTTTGTGACTTTTCAGGTTGGAATGTCAATTGACCCTAAACTTCTTGTTTCAAACTTCCCAGTCGTCACGGGGACACTGGCACTCTTAATATGTGGCAAGACTATCTTAGTTTCTTTGATGGGTAGAATCTTTGGGATTTCAATCATTTCTGCTTTAAGAGCCGGTCTTCTTCTTGCTCCTGGTGGAGAATTTGCATTTGTGGCTTTTGGTGAAGCTGTTAATCAGGTTTTTCTTCTTGAATACTTGTTTCCTTACCAAGATTCATGTGCTTTATTAATACTATTTTGCTCTAGATCTTTATATTTATTTAAAATAAGTCATTTTATTGAACTTAGTTTAATACATGGATAAATAATAGGTGCGCTAGCCAGAGTGCCAGATAAGTGCTTAAAAATTAATTTTTTATCTCTCGCTACCTTTAGTTTTTTATTATCGATCATCTTCATAAGTTGAAAAATACAAATTATTTGTAAATAGTAGCGTAGCGTCTAAGAAGTTTTATTTTCTTTGTTAATCAGTAAAATGCACTATTACTTTTTGCTAATTACAATTTCTGCAGGGCATAATGTCTTCCCAGCTATCCTCTTTGATGTTTCTTGTTGTGGGAATTTCAATGGCCATCACTCCATGGCTAGCTGCTGGAGGCCAGCTGATTGCTTCCCGTTTTGAGCAGCATGATGTTAGAAGTTTGTTACCTGTAGAAAGTGAGGTAAAATCACTTACATTAGTTGCTGACCAGTAACTTCGTTAATTGCACATGGTCACAAATTTTTAGCTTGAAGTAATTTATGGTTAGGCTCTCCTATGGGTGAACTGAACCCCGCCATTCTTACAGCTAAGTAGATTGTTTCCTTTGTTTCATACGAATCAGAGGTTTGTTCACTTGGTTTTGAAAAATATTCTAGTTAAACCATCTCAATACTAGTTTGCTAGATTTAATTCCTAAGTTCAAATTCCCATAGGTTTAGTCATTGATTCTGCCAAAACTAATTCAATAGGCATCTACTTTTGGTTTCTATGGCTCTATTATTCTTCAAATTTTCAGAAATATTGGTTGGATGAATAAATTTAATAGTTTTTTTAACCCTTTGAACTATATTATTATTAATTATACATATGGGATCGACCTACTCCAAGAGTAACTCTTGTCCAATAACTCTACTCAATAACTTTACTTGATCTACTCAATAATTGTTTTAAATTTGATGGTTGAATTGGTAAAATTTGATGTTTGCTAAGAGTTGTTTTAAGTGGAAAACTTCTGAGAAGAGTTACTTCTATAGTACGTTGATCTATCTATATATATATATATATATATATATATATATATATATTGTTATGCCTAAATATTGAGGTGCTAAAGTTTAGGTTTGCATCATTTTATTTGTTCGATATTTCTTATCTGAAAGCAGAGATTGTATAAGTTATAAATTGCTACTAAGGTGGTAAATATGAATTCAGTTAATGCAGTTGCACGAGTCTCCACTACTTCGTTATTACTTTGTATTGATAGAGTTTTGGGATATAATTCTATAAATATTTCTGTTACGTTTTATAGGAATCAGAGTTGAAGGAGAAAGGGTGTAAATGCTCTTGAGAGTATAGAGCTCTAACTGTGGTTTTACATATTGAATTGATGCAGAAATGAAGTGATACAACTATATTTACACAAATTATTGAGAAACAAAACTTAAACTAACAAGATTAACAAATAATTAGTTCTAACAGAAAGTTAACAGAACCAACGCAGATTATGTCTCCAGAAATTTTGAAGGGAAACCTTGATATTCTTCATGTTTTTCTGATATAAGGAATACTTGTTTGTTTCCACTTGAACTGTTTTGGGTTTTATGTTCTTAGTCCCACAATTAACTTGTTTTTCTTTTCCTGCATAAAGTTTAGTTTTAGCTTTCTAGATAAAAGATTATATAGTTGAGTTTTTTCTATTTCCATTTTTTTATTTGGAGTTGACATAAAATTTAATAGTTGACTTACTTTTGGATGTCATCTTTTACAGACAGATGATCTGCAAGATCATATCATTATTTGTGGATTTGGACGAGTTGGCCAGGTAAATGCTCGATTTTTTGATTAATTAATTTATAATAAGTGTGCAAGAGTTTAACTCTGTTATTTTCAGATCATTGCGCAACTTCTTTCTGAGCGACTTATTCCATTTGTTGCACTAGATGTGAGAAGGTAACACAACATCATAATTGAAACTTCTATCCTTTTCTTGTGATTGCTCTTATAGATGAATGATTTGATGTCTATTACATTGTTTTTGAGATTAGTTGATGTTATTTTTCTGGAAAAGGAAAACAAAATTACATGCATAAGTTTTTTTAATTCTGAATTCTGCCTCCCAAGGGGACACAATAGCCAGTTTCTTGTTTAATGATTCTGGTAATTAGTGACTTGGATGGGACATTATTCAATTGTGTTTTAAGAGAAAAGAATTGACAGACCATGACAAAGTTGTTTCCGGCTGTCGTCTACGCCCTCTGTCCCAAAATATAAGCAAAAAATAGGTCACAGAAAGTTGATGTATTTGGTCCAAACTTTGGATCAAATACATCAACTTTCTTTGACTCATTTTTGATTCATTCTTCATTTTTGTATAGTAGGAGTAATTTAGATAATAGATTCCGTTTAAAGGTTTATAGAAATAACTCTTCCATCTTCCCATGATGTCTGTGCAATTTCGGATACGAAACAGAACTAACCTGCTATCTGCACTTGCTAATATTAACAGTGATAGAGTGGCCGTTGGGCGAGCCCTGGATCTCCCTGTGTACTTTGGAGATGCTGGCAGTCGAGAGGTAGTGCACACAACTTAAGTACATGTGTCCCATACATATTTTTTACCTGATTTTCTTTTTAATGGATGACTAGGTCCTACATAAGATTGGGGCTGAAAGGGCATGTGCTGCAGCAATAACTCTAGATACACCTGGAGCAAATTATAGAACAGTTTGGGCTTTGAGCAAGTACTTCCCAAATGTGAAGACCTTTGTTCGCGCCCATGACGTTGATCATGGATTGAATTTAGAAAAGGCTGGAGCTACTGCGGTAATATTCTCATCTATTTCTTGTATTTGTGTTTTGGTTACCTTATGAGGTAATTCTAAAACCGTGGCAAAAGAATCATCTTCTTAATTCTTGCTTCCCATTTGTAGCAAATTGAAAGCAAAACTGCCTAGTAGTGGAATGCTTACTGTAGAATTTTCTGTTCTGTTGTTTGCAGGTTGTCCCGGAGACCTTGGAACCTAGTCTTCAACTAGCAGCTGCTGTGCTTGCTCAGGTAAATCAAACTTCATTGAATGCCCTAACCAAATCCTCTGCAGTCGGTGCAACCAAATCTTGACAGTTACATCAAGATACGATTCAGATTCCACAATGTAGATTTGGCTTGACTGGCTGTACTGCTAAAGAGGATCTTGGTTGATTTTTATTGCCGCAAAAATATTGACCGAATCAAAATACATTTTGTCTCACTGTCTATGATATTTATGTTAACAGTTTCATTTTATTATGACATTAAGAAACAAGTGATCATGGTCGTTTCTTGTGAAGAAATCTTGGTTACATGAGCTGAACTATTACTAATTTCTCTCAGATAATAGTTTACTTGAGCTTTGCTCTACTTTATTTAGAAATGGTTCAAGACTTTTAGCATATTACAGTGTAGTAAGTTAAACAATATCTTGTTGCCAACAATAGCTGTTCTGGCATAAATAATATGAAGGAAAAAGGAAATTAATATGTCAGGTGAAGTTTAATGTAGGCCTTTTCCATAGCATTCAAAAAGGTTTTGGTTATATTGGCTTATCAATATATGAGACAATAATATAGCATGGAGATGGCTGGCCTTCAATTTTCTAAGCATTCTTTCTTTCTTCAGGCTAAACTTCCTGCATCAGAGATTGCAGCAACTGTCAATGAATTCAGATGCCGACATCTAGCTGAGCTTACGGAGGTATGCATTCTTTTTAAACTGAAGTGAACCAACAATTTGGTCCCTGAAGTAGCAGGGCATTGTCAACTTGGTTCCTGAAATTAATGGGATTCATAATGATCCTCAAACTCAAAATTATCAATCATATTAGGCCTTGTCAAACAATTTCAGGGTCTAAATTGACTGATCCAAATAAAAAAAGTTCAATTTTAGAGACTATTACGAAATATTAATAATATCAGGTACTAAATTGCCAGTGCACCATAATTTAGGGATTAAATTAATGATTCGCTCTATAAAACTAAATCAAAATCATGCAATACTCAAATCACTCGTGTATAGTTAATGTATGAATGAATGTATTCTGTTCTTATGCTATTTATGCAGCTGTGTGAAGCAAGTGGAAGTTCTCTTGGTTATGGATATACTAGAATTATGAGCAAATCCAAATCTCAATCCCCAGATTCATTAGATTTAGATGAGACCCAAGTCTCTGAAGGGACGCTGGCGATATGAAGATTACCTCATGTATACGAAGTAGAATGCAGAAGAAAATAAAGGTTAGAGAAAAGGGAAAAAATTTATGAAAAAACAAATTGTACAGCAGATTGCAAGTTTCATTATGTACAGATATATAGTTGGATAGATCGAGATGCAATAGTTTCATCTCCTTGTCCTATTTTCTCTTTTGCTGGAAAATTTTGCCTCCAATATTTGTCAAATTTCTGTTGAGGATAATCTATGTTGCTGCGGACCTGCTGTTTTGCCTCCAATATTTGTCAAATTTTTTGAAAGACATGATGTCACATTTTTGTAATTTTATCCTTCTCCAACTTTATATTTGAAGTCACCTCATTTTTTTTTAAAATGTTACGTTATCTCTTCTCTCACTTCCTTGCCTCCATCCGTTCTCCTCTGCCCGCCACACCATCACCTCCTTGAATATATTAAGCTTTTTCTTCTTCTTTCCCTCGTAGAAATTACAAGACACCTGAAGAAAAAGCTTCAACTTGCTTCACAAACTTGGTGTTTGAATTAATTATTCTGTATTGGATGATGCACCATTGTCTATATAATAAGATGAGTGTTCATCCAACCTCCCAACTTCCAGATTACAAAATGCACATTCACCATGTCAAACTAGAATTTGTTGAGGATAAAATACACTCTCAGATTATAGTTTTCGGTAGTGTATTTGGAGGTGGGAAAATATAATTGGGGTGAACGAACATTAACCATCATATAATAACCAGTGATTTGGGGGCATTGAGATTGTTGACTCAGCTGAGGCCCAATCCAATCACCATTGTTGAGTAGGATTTGAGCCACTTTGAGAGCTTTGTTTGTGGAGTGTTTGTGTTATGACAACTAGACGTTGGTATATTTGTGAACGACTTGAGTACGAAGTGCAAACAACCTTGAGCGACATACACTTGACTTGAGTAGTGATTGTTAGACTATGAGATCAAGAACATCGAGATTTGGTTTCTATGGATGGCAACTGTGAGAGCAAGAACTAAGTGGGAGAATAATAATTTGTGGCAATTCTCGTATGTGAAGAGGACTAGTCAGAACATGATGTGGATAGTGTGGTCTACGATTTGAGGTAATTGGACAGAGCAAGAAATAAGAAGTTTTTGTAGCTGAATTGTGATTCTCAATTCATGATTCATCATGTTTGCCTCAAATACATATTAATTGGATTTAGTATGTATGTTCCTGTCAAAATATGGACAGACAGACAATGGCATATTAAAGTTAGTATTTGTTGGGCATGCTTGTTTGTATTCAAACCCGTATATACTCACATTTACAAACTCAAACTCGTGTGATATACGATCCGCCGTAACTTATTCACCTATCAAATTAACTAATTCGGATGGCTCTTCAATCGGATTAATTGGTTTTGTTGAGCACCAAGTTGAAGATATCAATCTATTAAACGTAAGTGGAGAATACTTATTCAACAACAATAAATATTCATTACCTATTAAATTCAATGAAGCAAGACAAGTGATGAAGATGATGTCAAACTGCCAAAAGTGTCTAAAGCTAAAAAAAATTAAGAAAAAAATAATTTCATCAACAATAATTTTTTAAGTGAGAATCCATTTTAGTTGATGTTAAAAACTGACAACCACTTTAGTCATTCACAATAAAAAAAATATAACTTTTAGTTCTAATAAAAACAATTAGAAACGTCGAAGTAAACTTCAATTTAAAAATTTAGTTTTTTTTCTTCCTAATATGTAATATTTTAATCTGCACTATCACTTATCATTCATCTTATCATTATATTGTCTGTGTTCTATATGATAAAATTAAGAGATAATATGATATTTAAAAAAACAGCCAATATAGTATATATAATAATTAATTTAAATTCATCAATTACATCTTTTTTTCTCATAAACACATGTACCTTTACTGAATTACCTTTAAATTCGTTAAACCCATTGCATACATGTTAACAATCCCACGAGAATTTTGGATTTTAGGCATTACTCCATTAAAATTCAATCTCAAAAATAGAGAATTTAAAATGTAAAATCTTACAAAAAAATTTCATAAAAACAAAAAAAAGATAAATTTTTATCCAAAGTAATTAGTGTAACTATATAGCTGAAGGATTCACAAAATGACCTAATAAAATATTTTAAAACTCTTTATGAATGCTTGCATATAATAATGAAGTTGTTTTGTTTTGTTTTTGTTTGAAGTCATAATTTCCCACCCAAAATAAAATGAAAAATTGAAAAGTGATCCAAAAACAGAACAGCTTTCAAATTGAAACACACAAATTAGCCACTAGCTTCTTCTTTTTCTTCTTTGTTGTTGTTTAACTTCAACACGAAAAACGCAGCGTATTGAATCCGAATATGGCTCCAGAAATTTCGAAAACCCATGAAACAGTTCGGAGCTCCGAATGCGAAGATTCGGATTCAGAGTTGGAGCAGTTGGAGTGTGATTTGAAGGAAATGGCGCACAAGATTCTAGAATACCGAGCAACTCTTCCTGAACAGTTCAAATCCACACTCCTTTCCGTTCTCGATGCCCAAAGACCCTTTCTTCCACAACTCAATTCAGGTACACTAGACTAGTCTCCTTTATTTTTTCTAGGGTTTTCTTTTCCATTTCATTGGGTCACCCAAAATTTGATTATTTCATTTTTCAATTTTTTTTAGGAAAGTGTAATAAACAATTCATTTGTGGATTTGATTGGGTGACCTAAAAATGTTGTCTTGAGTTTGATCATTTCGGACTTATTGTATGAATTTGCAGAGAATGATTGGTTTACTTGTTTTTTGGTGTGAACTAAATTTGTGTGTTCCATTTTAATTTGTTCTAGGGAACTAAATTTGTTTTACTTTATGTGTTTTTAGATGTGGGTTTTTATGAAAAAATTAACCGGTTTATTGAAGAAGTGAAGTTTTAGTGTAGTCTCGTTTGAAACAGTTGTTGTTTGAGAATACTTAAATTAAATCTGGTTGTTCTGAGTTTTGGACATTTAAAACCCTTTATTGTTACTGGAACTCTATATTTGTTGTCATTTGTTAAATTAGGTTTGGTGTCTGTGTCTGTAGTTTCTTGAATAGGTAATGCATATACATTGCTGCATTTGAAATGCATGAAAAGTATAACACATTTAAGTGAATTGGTGACTCAAGTGATGGTTCAAACTTTCTTATAGCGTCATTGGATTTGGATCCATATAGTTGACTTCATCTAGTTGGAAAAGACTTTGATTGTTGTTGGGTTGTGTGTAGTGATGGTTCAAACTTATTTGAAATTCAAAATGTATTGAATATTGTCATGTAAACAAAAACAAGTTTTGTTTTTTGAAAAATTGGAGAGTTGACTGATTTTATTTTGTCAAATTGTACATATATCCTCGTTGTATTCCTTTTCCTTTATGCCTGATGTCTTTTTCATCTTTCCTGCTACCTTTTATTTTAATCTAAGTGGTTGCATTTGTTTTTCTATATGCATATTGCATGCTATTATTGTTACTGTAACTCATCATAGTATCAGAAATGATGCTTGTGCTGTTTTGTGGTTAGGACTTGTTCTGTATGTGTTACACCTTTATTCAACTCTTTCAAGATGCAATATATTTAGTTTTGTTTTTCCACCATGTATTTGATGTGTTAACTTTATTTATATTGTACACTGTACAGGTGCTTCGGAACAAAACATCTCCAGAGAAGAAAGTTCATCTGCACCAGAAGATCCAGAGACTGCTGAGAAACTAAAATTACTAAATGAAAAGATCTCAAGCAATTGCTCTGCTATGCCAATAGTTTTGAAAAGGATGAAAGATTGCATTGCCAAAATTGAAATGTTAAATTCGTACAATGCTGCAAGCATATATCCAGCCATCAGTAGGAAGAAGACTGGATAAAGACTATGGAACTTGCTAGTGTACTTTTTATGGCAAATTGCATGTTTTGCAAAGAATGTAAAATTTGGGATACTACAAAGGGTGGTTTTCAATAGTGCAACTTAAAAATTGTGTTGGTGTGTCTAGTATGAACCATAGTCCATGGTAGATAATGAAATTTCATATAGTTAGTTAGATATTTATTAGCTAGCAAAATTTCATAATATTTATGCAACTAAACAATCTGAAGTTTTGGATTTATTTCAAATAAACTAAGAAATATCTCGTAAAAGAAAAACTAAGAAATAATAAGGTCAATCATCATTAAAGTGATGGTCTATGATAGAATCACCCATTTTTGAAGAGTTAAATGTTTTAATGAAAACTTGTCTCACATTTACAACAACACAATAATAATAAGAGAAATCTACTGTGCACTCCTACAATGAGTCTTCTCACCCCGATATTTTAGATATTTACTTTTTAAAAGGTTAAATAATTGTTATATTCTCAATATTTCAAAATTTAAAAACTCGGAAGGCTTAATATTCTGTTCGGTTCAAATAAATTAATATACCGAATTTTTAAGCATATAAAAGGTTCGGAATGCACTTTTGCCTATTGCTTAATTAAAGGTTGTGAAAATTTTATAGCAGTTCCGGTCATTTTAAAAATTCGTTCAGAATCTTTTTTATCAAAAGTTTTGATTTTTCTTTTTTTGATAAAAGTTCAGAATGTTTTAAATATGTAATGTCCGGAATATAATTTTTTTTTCTATTGTTTAATCAAAAGTTCCGTTTGTTTTTATTGTAGTTCGGGGCATTTTGGAAACTAGTCCCAAATATTTCAAAAAGTTTCGAATGTTTTAAGTTTTATTGCTTAAAAGTTCTACATAATTTTAAGTTTTCGGATATATGAATGTAGAATGTCAGGATTTTTTTCTCAATGTTCACGTTATTTTATCTTTTGTACCAAACATTATATGTAAAAAAAAGTACATTTTAGTTTTTAAAGGGAAACTTGTTTAGTTTTATGGCTTAAATTGATTATCTTTTAATTCAATCTTAAGGTGTTATGTTTAGACGTAGAGTTGGTGTCTAAAGATTCTTTCAATAATATTATTTTGAAAAAATATATACCCCAAAGAGTAACATTAAACTTAAGTAGATTTATAAAGTATTTGAATTAATAAGAATTAGTGAAATTATACTGAATCACTCTAATTTTGATAAAAGTGATAATTATTGCATGTTGGGATTGACAATTTCTTTTCTTTCAATTGTTGGGATTATTGATTTGTTTGGTGGAAACATATTGGATTGCAACAATTTTGGCAAAAGTTATATTTTAAAATTTAAACAAAGTTAATGTGATCTTAACAAAATCATTGATAAGAATAACAATACAATATGAATTCGTTATGATTAGATGTGGATTTTTATTGATATATCTCCATCTGAATCTCTTAGTAATATTATTATAATTTTTAAATTTTATGTTATTTTATTATTATCAAATAATTATTATTTTATTATATTAATTATAATATATATAATTTTTAAATTTTTAAATTTATATATATGAATCGATGCGGATGTGAATGAAAAAAATCTGAACCTCATTATTAGTGGAGATGTGAGTCTAAATTTCACATTCACTATAAAATAAATTGATGTAAATTTTTGCAATTAATCGAGTGCGAAAATAGAGGAGGCCAAATACACTTCCATCCCAACCACCCTATTGTCATTGTCATGTCTAATTAGTAATTATTTAAACATGCATTTAATTGTAATCTTAATGTAGTAGAAACACATGGAGCTGTCAAGAGTCATTTGATACCTAAAGACATGTCAACAAATTAAAAGAGTATAATTTATTTACCATTAACAAAAATTACCATCATACTAAAGTTTTTAACTATTCAAACAAATTGAAGCTTTTAAATTAATAAAGATACTCTTAAAATAAGAATTGAATATTATCAATTTACCCAACTAATAATTTTTTTTATGTGAATAAATGCAATTATTTTTTATAAGAAAAATAATATAACCACTATTATTTCTAAAATTATAGGGAACGAACAATTTTATCTTTCAAATTTATAAAATATATATATTAATAGTTTAAATATTGTTTTGATCTCTCTATTTTTACCAATTAACATAATTAATTTATGTATTTTAAAATTCAACATTTTTGATCTCTTCTTCTAAATTTTTAACTATAAACAATTATAATTAGACATATTTTAAACGATATAACATATGATAATATGGTATTGAATGATTAATACTCATGAAATTAAAATAAAATACTATGAAAATTTTAGTTTTAACTTATGAAATTAATTTGTAACTTAATTAATAACATATAAATAATTAATTAATTTAGTTGATTATAACTTCGTATGTCACATCATTTAAAATATGTTAAATAATTAGTTTTAATTAATTTTTTTAGAAAATAAATTAACTGTCGAATTTTAAAATAAGAGAAGTCATTTCGTAAATTGATAGAAATAAAAAAATCAAAACTACAATTAAAGTTAAAAAAGAATCATTGATAATTGAAGATCATCAATCAATAATGCAGTTCCTAAAACATCAAATTTTATTTTAATAGATTAATTTCTCCTAAATTTATGAGAACTGGGATTGGTTTGTTTAAGATTAAAAAAATCATTTTTAATGTTACAATTACGTTTGTGTGGAAGTTTTTTTTCAAAAATCATATTTTAAATAATGATTTTTATATTAAAAAGGAAATAGTTATTTTTATTAGTTTTTAAAGAAAATAATTTTTAATAGAAGAAAAAAGTTCAAATTATCTTTCAGAAGTTAAGTGCTTAAAATATCTTAAAACATTTACTTATCTCATTCAATATTTTTAATAGAAGTATCTTACTAAAAGAATAGATAAATATAAAATATCTTTATTCATAATTTTATAGGATAAACGAAATGTTGATAAATTTTTTGTAGACATCTTCATTCATAATTATTGATAAGAGAATATATTTTTTATAGATATAATTGCTCCTGCGTCTCTTAACTTAAGTTCAGATAATACTTTAATCATTTAATTTTTTTATTTAGTCATTTATTTAATTTTAAGTAAATAATTTGATCTTTTATCTTTTAAAATATTAACAATGTTATATTTTTTTATTTATAAAACTTCATCAAATTTTTTTAATAAAACTCATAAAATTAATTATCATCTTTAATATAATGCAAATTTCATCAAATTTATAACTTAAATTTTTAAATAAATTCATATTTTCATTCTTTATATTTTTGAATTTTTATAATAAAATTAAATAAAAAATCAAATTAAAAAAAAAATAAAACTGTAATATTATCTGAAATTATATTAAGAGATTACACGAACAATTATGTTTTTTTTTTATAATATTACAAACCAGCAGCTCAATTTTTACTAAAATAAAGTAAATATTTTTTTTAGTCTCTTTTTTTTTCTTTCTTTGAAAAAGTAAAAAAGAATATATGCCTTGTGAGAAGAAGAAAGAGCTCAGCATTAGTATCAAACATTTTCTTTTTCTTTGTTGTTGTGGTTCGCTTACAAAAAAGAAAAGAAAATATTGCACAACAAAGCAGAAGCGTATAGATTATTATTACTGAGGAATCACTCAATAATCTTAATCAGAATCAGAATGGCTTCTTCTATTTTCACTCATTGCCATTCTTCTCCTTCTTCCACTACCGCTTTCTTCCTCCGCCGCCGTCACCCCGTTCATGTGGGTCCCACCTCTCTCCGCTTTTTTTCCATTCCCTCCTCTCCCCCTTCATCCCATCTTCTCTCCCTTGGTATAAAGCTTTCACCTTTTCTCTTTTTACTTTCTGGGTCCTGTTGATATTATCATTATTTTTTGCTAATATTGATGTTATTAGTCGTATATGAACAAAAAAGGGTATTTTTTTGTTGTGGGTCTTGTGAATTTTGTTAAAGGTGCCTATTTTCTTGTTTTTTGTTTTCTGAATTTTTTTTTTTTTTATTTTCTCAGTGGACTTGAATTTTTGATATTTTGAGTGGAGGGTTTTTATTTTATTTTTACAATTTCCTCTTAACTGCAAAACCAGTGACTGCTGAGTTATTTTGTACCTATCTTTGCTGCTTTTATAGTGATTAGCTCATGCATGCATGCTCTGGTATCTGCTCACATCAATCATGTTGATAAATATTTTGGTTAAAGGACAGAAAAAGGGCTTGATCTATTTAGTTCCAAAATTTGAAATCGCTTTACTTTGGATGACTTCAAGGCCTTCTTGTATTTATTTAGTGGGGACACTCATATATGTCAATTTGGCCTCAGTTGGTGTTGATTTAAGATGTCCTTTGTTTGTCTGAATTAGCTGCCTATTAGATTTAAGATGATGATTTGCCCAGAATTTGAGGCATTCTTAATAGGTTGGAGTCAGGATATTAAGCATAGTTGTGGATGAAAGGGATTTGTTTTTGTTCTGTTAGCCATTAGCCTATTGTTAAATTGTTGTCATTACTTGTTAGTTTGATACAGTAGGTTCATGAATTACCCTATACTCATTTTTTTCAATGCATCTATGTGCATGTGTGTATTCCGGTTCATGCTCATATCGATGTGTCTCTCCTCCGCATGCTATTGACAGGAAAAAGGTTTTCTTAACCGTATGACTTTGTGCAGCTGCTAGTGCTACTGAGGCTTCTGCTAAGGTGATTGATGGAAAATCAGTGGCAAAGCAAATCAGAGAAGAAATAGCTGCTGAAGTCTCCAGGATGAGAGAAGCCGTGGGTGTGATTCCAGGATTAGCTGTGATCCTTGTTGGAGATAGAAAGGACTCTGCAACTTACGTGCGTAACAAGAAGAAGGCTTGTGAATCTGTTGGGATAAATTCTTTGGAAGTAAATTTGCCCGAGGATTCCACAGAAGAAGAAGTTTTGAACTATATTTCAAGCTACAACGACGATCCTTTGGTTCATGGGATTCTTGTTCAGCTACCTTTACCATCTGTATGCTTCTCGATCTCTAACTTCTTTTTCTTTTTAGGGTTGTTATTTGTAATTATAGTTATCATTTTTTTCTTTCCTTTATTCTCTGTTAATTTGCAAATATTGTTTAGTTGTCACTGATTTTGCTTATCTTGAGGGAATCCAAATTGGCCCCTTTCCCTTGTATGTATAGTTGTACTGATTCGTTTGTAATGAATAATACAATCATTCAGATCATGAGTAGGAAAAAGTATGCTAACTTATGTAATTAGTCTATTTGTATATTTACATAAAACATTCAAATCTGCATTGGGTCGAACTCATCCTCGCAAAACCTACTTGTAAGATGAGGTATACCTCATCAAATGTGGGATTTTCATTGTTCCCCCTAAGGCCCAAGATTGGACTTTTGAAGCACGACCTGAGTGGTCCAGTAACAGGTGGCCCAACGGATCCTAGATAGGCTCTGATACCATATTAGAGTTTCAGTTGGGTCTAACTCAACCTCACAAAAATGACTTGTAAGGTGAGAGATGTTTCCCACTTATAAACATTTTTTAGGTCATATTTATCCAAGTGGCCTAATAATGGATTGCCCAATAGACCTTAGATAATGCCATATTAGAATTTAGATTGAGTTTAACTTAACTCTACAAAACCGACTTGTAAGGTGAGAGATGCTTTCACTTTTAAAGTTTTTTCAGACAATACTGCATCTCTACAATAACTTATTCTTGCAGCTAAGTTTACTGTTACCTAAACTATAACTATAATTCATAACGTAAAGATTTTCTTGTGGAAGTTTGATTGATTTCCGTTCGTCTTGTGACAGCATATGAATGAACAAAATGTCTTGAATGCTGTAACAATCGAGAAGGATGTAGACGGTTTTCATCCATTGAATATTGGTCGACTTGCCATGCGAGGTAGAGAACCCCTGTTTGTTCCTTGTACACCAAAGGGATGCATAGAACTACTCCGCAGATATGGTGTTTCAATTAAAGGAAAGAGGGCGGTTGTGATCGGTCGGAGTAATATTGTTGGAACGCCAGCTGCTCTTTTGCTCCAAGTAATGTCTCACTGGACTAAACTCAATAAATTTTAGTTAACACTTAACAGTTCAAAACTAGTTTTGTTTGAGTATGAGTACATTTCCATTCGGACCATTCCTTTATATGTCTCTTATGTTATGCTACTAGAGGGAAGATGCTACTGTCAGTGTTGTCCATTCAAGAACTAGTAATCCTGAAGAGATCATAAGACAGGCAGATATCATCATCTCTGCTGTTGGCCAACCAAACATGGTTAGGGGAAGCTGGATAAAACCCGGTGCAGTCATTATCGATGTCGGAATCAACCCGGTAGATGTGAGTACATTTCTTTCAAGGCCTTGTTTATAGTATGCTATAAGACTCTATCTCGGTTGTTATTGATTTTAGGATGAACGAATTTCATATTTAGTGCTTAAATTTCGATATAAAGGTTGTTTAACCGTTGCACTTTTTGTGTGTTTATGACAGGATCCAAGTAGCTCTCGAGGCTATAAGTTGGTCGGAGATGTTTGTTATGAAGAAGCCATAAAAGTTGCCTCTGCTGTTACACCTGTTCCCGGAGGAGTTGGTCCAATGACTATTGCAATGCTTCTACAAAATACACTCAACTCGGCAAAGAGAATTCACAGTTTTGAATAATCTAAATAGAAGGATATATCATTATGAGCTATCAAATTTTGTTTAGGGAGTCTTGGATTTTGCCTTTATGATTTTATTCTACTTCGATAAAAAGTGGGAGGAGGAAGGATTTTACCATTTCCCTCTAGGTTCATTTGTCAGTAAAAAAAGGACAATATTTCATGAGGTGATGGTATAAAACATCCCCTCCATGTGTACTTTTAGAGTACACAACCCATTATTATTTAGGTATAATTAGAGTATTAGGTTTAATTTAATGAAAAACTTAAACTCCAATGAATCTTATTGATCTTGTTACTTTGTTTTGTAATGTATTTCAGTTCAAGTATGTCAAAGTGTAGGTCTTGCTCATTTTGATTTTTCCATGGTCTTGGGCTATATATATGAAAAAAAAACATAAGTGTGTGTTCAACCATTTGTTTTGTATTTACTCTCACATTCATTTGATACACTTTCCTAGCTCTCAAGACTGTGACTTTTGGAAATGTTTCTATCTGATTTTGCTTTTAGTTTTTAGCTTCTTTAGACTGACTTTTATCATTTTAAAAAAACCTTTTGTAAAGTAATGACTTTCCATTGCCATCCCTGCCTACTTATTACTTATATACCCTTTCAATGTAAATGCTTGTTGGTGGCAGGATAATCAAATATACATATATTTGAGAGATTTGAATTCCTTGCCTTCAAGCATTCAAGGATTCCTACATTGTAACGCTGATCATTAGATTAAGATTAGACAATTCACATTGAACATAATTTTTTTTTATAAGATTTACTAGGTCACCGTTTATGGTTTGGTGATTCATATTCTTTGACTGTAGTAACATGAGATTTTCTAACCATAAGGAATTTGAATATTTATTTTGGTTGTCTCGAATTATAGACTTTTGAGATCAAATATAAGTGAATGATAAAGCTTATTATTAAATCTAAAAATGTTAGGTGATATAGTAAAAATGCAACATGCAGTTGCAAAAATCTTAATTTTCCAAGCACAGATATTTATAATGTTCCACATTATCTTAAAGTCTGGTAATTGAAAAATGATCAACATTAAAGCATGAGGATTATATGGACAATAGTTTTTAACTTACATCAAATTGGTTCTTAATTTAATACAAAGATTTCAAAATTTTCCACCAATTTAGCTTCATATATGAGGACTATTAGCAACACACTATAATCTATTAAAATTAAAATTTAAAGGGATCTCACTAAATCATATTGGAAAAATTTGTAAAGAATAATACAATCGTTCAGATTATTTAATAAGGGTCAAGTATGCTAAAATATGTAATTAGCCTATATGTATGTAAATTAACATCAAAACTATTCATGAGATATTACGGATTTAAGTTAAGCTTTTGTGACATGAAACACTAATAACCTGTTCTTGTAGCTAAATTTACTCTTCCTAAAATATAACTTAAGACTTCATTGTAGATTTTTCATGGCCTTGTGGCAGCATATGAACGAGCAAAATGTCCTGAATGCTATTAGAATTGAAAAGGATGTATATAGTTTCCATTCGATCCTTCCATGAGAAGATAATGCTTTTTGGTGGAAAGTAGACCATGTAATTGAGTATTCTAAAATTATTAAGATCAAATTTAATTGAATAATAAACTTCTTATTAAATCCAAAATGTGAAGTGCAATGATAAAATTACAATAATAAATTATATTTGAAGCTTGTGGTCTTCTCGTCTGTAAACCATTGCTCCATTTTGTTTTCAGTATCAGTAATGATATATGCTGTTGCAAAAATTTTAACTTTCCAGGAACAGAGATTGACACTGCTTCATAGTATCTTCAGGGCTGGTAACTGAAAAACGATCGGGATTATTGCGTAAGGGTCAGATCGATAACAGTTTAAACTTGTGCGTTGATTAGGTTTTTAGGTTAATTTACAAATGAATAAATAAAATATTCCCATGTAATTGAAATTCAGCCGTTTCCGCATATGATGGTACAATTTAAAGCAACATACCTGTGTGCCCAATAGTCTGTTCAGATTCATAGATTTCATGGTCATTTCCACCCTGCTCAGTGAAAATGAAAAAAAAAAAAAAGTTTAGGAAATTAATTAGTGTATTTTGTCATATATCCTTTTTTTCTTTCTGTTCATCTTATTTTGTCCTATATCCTTATAAAATGCTTACAGGAGCTAGAAATCAAGCACTGAAACAAAAATGATAAATGTCTTGCAAAGTGAGGGACCGTCCTAAACTAAAAAAAGTTTTGGAGGTGAAATTTTTCACCATTGATTGATTTGAGATAACTAAATTAAATTGCCAAAAACATTCTTGTTACAACAATTTCTGCTCCAATGCATTTTCAGGATTTGCATGAAAATGATTATATGCCAAACCCGTGAATGAAAGACAAAAACACTAAAAACATCAAGACTATAAAATACAAAAATTACATATGAATGCAGGGAGGTAGAAAATGTAACAAAATATTGATATTGATTTCATAGTTGATACACCAAACAAGTACTTGCACAATAAACTTCTGGGCTAACCTTGTAAGTTTTGTCACCAAAAAAGTGGATTTCATGGAAACCATCAAGGTATCTCAAGCAGTATGTTTTATCCCAGCCTTGAGGGAAAACCTGTAGAGAATATATTTAATATATAATAAATCAAGTCATGTTGGCCTATCACTTGACCAAAAAATAAGGCCTATATTTCAATTATGAAGATCATCACTTACATCAAAGCTTATCTGTCCTCCAATGGAAAATGTAAAGTTAAGATGAGCAAACTTCTCGCGAAGTATAGAAACCATTTTTGAGCGTATGTTTTGAACCTGAGAACTCATATTGCAAATTTTCAGGATAAAATTATACCCTTAGCATTTCAAATTAAAGAAAACAAAACTTCTTGTATGGTAAAAATTTTAATATATCACCTTGTCATACTTCTCAAATTCATCTCTTTCTTCTTGGCTACAGTTTCGCCCAATCGGTGACACATTCAGCATCCCACTACGGAACTCTATAAATGTTCCCCTAAAAATATTTTTATATCGATTAGGATTTGACGGTTTCCAGTAACAAACATGAGATTAAACACTGAATATCACTAACCTCTTAATAGGGATATCCAAGTCAGCAATGTAATGAAGCGTAAAATTAATAAATTCCTGCAAAATACCCTCTGTCATCATTAATTCATCATTATTAACAAGAATTTTGTTAATTTAAAATGTCTTTTTTTATATTAGTCGGCATGGAAGCCTCAAATAAGTAAGATGTTTTGAAAAGGAATGGAAATATAGATCTTACCTTGAGCTGTTCGTCCCCAACAAATGACTTCAAGCTCTGAAAAGAGGGAAATTCAATTCAACACTCATCATGGCGCATTAGACAAAAAGTTTACATTTCTAAACAGAAGGAGAAAGTGTTTGTGTTAATGGCTACAATTTCATTTATATACTTCTAAAGAAAAGTTGGCTCTGTAAAGTTTTTGTAATGCCGGCTTCCGTTACAAGTCACAACATAGTTCCACTAGTTGCATTTTGTTTAACAACACAGAAAATCAACAGAAATCTATTAAAATAGTTCCCTGGACAAGGCAATTTGATTCTATCAAGGATTAAGCTTGTGTGGTGTACCTGAGTTCCAATGAGTTTTCCTTGCTTATGAGCGACAAGACCATTTTCAGAAAATACAAAATCATAGTCATGGGTAACTGCAACAGACAAATAAAGGCATGTCCTTCAAAACTAGAAAGATAAATCCTTGTATCATCTTTTTCTTTTCTTCTTTTGTGCTAATAGCTCATATAAGATTTATGGTTTTTCAAAGATGAGAAAGGAAGAAGAAGGCAGGGAATGTAAAGGAAAATTGTCACAATAATTATCAGCTTAGATTAGCACATATAATTTCATCCAATTTCAGAGATCAGAATACAACGCACAAAATTGAGAAAGTAAAACCTTGACGGAATTTATTCCTAATGAAATAGTGAATCGGAAGACCTATTTTCCTAATCGTTGATCAAATCTTATTAGGAACCATAAGATACATTACCGATAAAAATGGCATTTGTAAGTTAAAATAAGTGACATTGCAAAATTGTAAGCTGATATATCATATACAAATGAATCAGGATTCAATATGGGAGTCATGTTCGAAATAGATACACACTAAAGATACGTATCAATTGGGTTCAATTTTGTATCAATCTGAGATACGACTTGCATGAAGCATAAGATTAAGATACTGATAAAGCACTAAAATCAATTTTACAGAGTGGCTTTCTAGTTCCTACATGTTTTTTAGCACTGCATTGTCAGAAACCAAAGAGCTACTTATAGCTAACCTGTCTGGCCAAGTTGCTCGGATATCTTTGAGAGGTCAGAACCCCCAACAACTCCAACTGTTACAATCTGTGACCAAACAATTCAAGATTCAACAACAAAAACAAAGAAAATCAAGAACAGGATTATGCATGATGTGGTGAATGGAGACTGGAGAAAACGGCAGCAACAAACGAAATGCATCTAATGTAAGAAAAAAAAAATCAGAATCACATACCTTCCGTAGGTCTTGTATGAACTGCAACAGCTCTGGAGTAGCCACCTAGCAATTGAGTAGGAAACAGTAAATAGATATGATCATAAAGCAAAAAATCAGAAAGAATAAATCCAAGTTTTCTACATTTGAGAGCCTTTTATGAAGAGTAAAGTAATGAGCAACATTAGGGGACTTAAAAGACAATAGATCTGATAAGAAATCAGAACCATATGAAATTGCTGCATTGCTACATTTGATTGTAACAAAATAATAACTAGACTCATGAAGTGTCATAATGATTATCTCCAGAAAAATAAAATACCTTTCTAGGAGCTGTAAGAGTTCCATCAACATCAAATAAAGCAATCACACCAGGTTTCAATGCAGCCATTATAAATTACTGTTAATCAAGCACCCAAACCTGCAAAATGTGGAACTAGTGATAGAGATAAAATTGGGGAAAAGGTTGAAACTTTTGGAATGGGAAGGCGATGGAAATGCAGAAGAAGAATTGAGAATTGAAAAGTGAAAATGACCTAAGAGTAGAGCGAGGAAATGGGTTGAGAGATAGAAGCAGATAGATCTTCAATGGGGTTTATATAAAATGATGAGATCTGTGAGGCAGTGGAAGCTTCTAGTGGGGCCCAACAAGTGGAGGACAACGTAACTAAAGGAAAAGGTTAACTCAAAGATCAAATTCTTCAACAAAACTTGCTGCTGTTTTCTTTTAATCACAGGATATTCGGAGATACTTTCAGGAAATTGGGGGACAAAATAAATTCAATTTTTTAGATTAAACAAAATTATGAGCGTTTTCTCTCTCTTTCATGCATGTTATAATTCTTTATTTTAAAGTTCTTTTCTTAGAAAAATAAAAGTAAAAACAAAAGGTTTAGGTCATTAAGGTAACAATGATGGACAGAATAAGAAAATAACTGTGATATTTATTGTGTTAAAGACAATTGATGAATCAATTAGATATTGAGTTATTTTTTAATATTATCTTATTATTTTTCTTTAATTAAAATTTATATTTTAAATTTGAGTTGAGTTAAAAGTCAACATAATGAATTAATAAAGATAAATTATTCACTTATTTTTATAAATTTTTATCTCATATTTTAAATATTAATTATCTTGCGATATTCATATTTAACTGGAACAAAATTTTATATATTTGAATAATCTATTTTTATAACTTTGTCTATATTTCTCTCATCTAAAATTTAATAAGTGGATGTTTTAAATATGCATTTAATTTTTTTTTTCAAAAATATATTAATAATAGAAATCAAAATTATATACATAATAATTTTTTACAAATTAAAAATTATTTATTTTTCATGTCGAAATTTTATAGAGTATATTTCACTTTTTATTTTGATCATAAATCTTTTTTCTAAATATACTAAAGTCATCGTTCTAAACAATAAAAGTTAAAGAATTCATTTTTATCATGTTACATCTAATGTGAGAGTGTTTTGATTGATAGTTTTCTATGTGATAGTTCTCTATTAATTTTGAAGAATGGCAAATAAAAGAGAATAGAAAGTGAGGAAAAGTTGTTGTACCATTTAGAAGGATTTTCAAAAGCAAAAAATGTTGTTGCGTGCATTAAGCCAAAAGGGAGTTTGGATGCATCATGAGTAAATAATCAGTTACATTACACTTCACCTTAACAATCACTTTTGGCTTTAAGTAACAAGGCAACTTCTTAGCAACTTCACTTCATTGTCTTGCGTGCGTTTGATTTTAAAGTAAAAAATACCATCACTATTATAGTGAATTGAAGATATTATAAGTGATTGAGCTCTAATTAAACAGATGGTTTGAAAAAATTCGAGTTGGAAGTCTGATGAATCCTAATAATATGAATATGGCCTATTTTTCATTCTAATGAATACACATATAAGTTGTAATTTGGCCAAATCAATGATACTATAATTTCTTTAACTCCGTCACAACGACTTTTTTTATACATACACAAATTTCGGTGGTTAGTTTATTATAGAAGAGGAGAAACTAATTTTTTGGGGACTATGTAATAGGGGCTTGAAGTAGTTTTTTTTTTTATTTGCTTTTTATGAGTATCCTAATAGTATTTTCACATTCAAAATTAATAAATTTGTATTGAGAGCATTCTTAACATTAACTCAAGGCAGAATTTAATAAATTTTATTGGCTAGGTAGAAGTTTGATCAAGAAAAATAGATAAAACAATGATCAAAAGGGTATTACTTGACCCTTATGAAAGCAACAGCCAGAAGGAGCACTAAATGATTGATAACATATTTTAAATAAGTACAAAACACTATCATTTGTATTGAAAAATTGATAATAAAATAGAAATACAATTTATTTTTGTTAAAAAATGTCTAATTCACGTAAATATTATTATGATAAAATTTATAATATGTATTTCATACAAACATTAAGTCTATTTATCAATCTTTTAAAATTTATTATTTATATTGTAGATGAAACATCGAACTCATTTAATTAAACTATTTGAGTAGTATAACACATAGAAATATATTTTTAGTCTTGAAGAACTTAAATCATTCTTTGATAAAAAATTAAAACTATGTTTTAGATATTTTTAAATAGGATAATTTTCACACTCTCCATAATAAAATTATTTTTGAATAATTATCAATCATTATAGATATTTTAACATTCAATCAAAATTAAAATTTAAAAATTAAATTATTTAATAATATTTAATTGTTTTTATAATACTCGTATAGCTTTCTCGTTTTGAAAATAAATTTTTAAAATAAAACATATTGAATTAAAATGGAGTTGAAATGGTGTCTTCCCTTAATTTAAAACTCTTTTCAAAACATATAAATAGTCCACTCCACTTCTATTGAAACTCTAGTTTCTAAAAAAATAAAAAAAGTTAAACGGACAAGGTTTTCAACAATTAAAGTAAAAAAAAAAAGAAAGAAATGGTAAGAGAATCGAAAATGTGGATTGATAAAAGGTAGAAAAATTACTCACAGATAGATAGAATGATCGAATTGCGAAGTTGAAGTTTTTGTGAGGGTGTTTGTTTGTTGTGTTGGGATCGCTCAACCCAACCACCGAAAACCAAACAGAAAGAGGAAGGAAAAAGAAAGGGTGACCTGAGATGGAATTTGATAATTTATTAACTAAAGTACAATGAAAATCAACTTAATGATATTAAGTTGATATTTGTTTTTGATTTAACCAAATGATATGACTTGTACTTTGATAAAATGACAAATTTGTCCTTATAATCTATTTAATTTTTGTTCTTTTTAGATAACATCAAAATAACATTTATATATTTTTTATAAATAAATAAAAAATGTTAAAAAAATATATTGACTGTAAAGTACACTGAAGTTGTACTTCAAAACAAGACTTGCACACTTGACTTAAAGACTGAAATCATCTTAGACAACTGATAGAACAACAAGTACAAATCAGCTCATCTCCAAATTTAAGAACGATCTTGGATGTCAAGAACGTTCCTAGATTCAGCATGAACTCTCTTGTTTTTTGGCTGATCTTATATATCCACTTTTTGCACCTCTGCTGCTCCTTCCCAAAGCACTCTTATTGATGATCATCAGCATCCCTCGAAAAGGACCAAACTGGAAAGGGAATCATCACGAGCTTATAAGGATATTCCCAGAATTTTTGTTGCTCTTCAAACCATCATTGCAAGACAAGCAATGCATCAAGAATCAAAAGCAAGACTAATCCTCAAAGTTGATGGCTAAAGTAAGCAAGTACAAACTGGACAAAAATGATAAAGTCCGTGCATCACTGACACACGTACAAAACAGAAAAGCTTGGCACGCAACAACTGTCAAAATTCAGCAATCACTTAAAACAGAAACGAAGAACGTTATCAGTTTTCACAGCTTTAATCCAAGAACGTTCTTGTTTACAAAGAGCAAAATCTGATGTAATTTAAGATTGATCTGGGCTACAAAAGTACATCTATCTACACTATAAAACATCAGTATTCATCACATAAGAAGTTAATAATCTACATAAGATTGTTTTGGATAAATTCGATCAAAGAGGATTAACAAAGACAAAGAAAAACATCAAGATCAATTACCAAATTGATGAGCTATGAGAAAGGACATCCATGAAAGCAAGGACATTGCTGTTGCACCTTCTTGCATAAAACACATCATATTTTTGAGGCAAAGGACTGACACACAACAGCTGTCAAAATCCAACACTCATACAAAACACAAAATGAAGAATGTTCTTGTTTTACAAAAGAACATTCTAGTTTTAATTCTCTTTTAAAGACATAATTAAAAGAGATAATTTTACACAGTATAAATCACATATTAAAGAGTATCAAGACTGCTTAAATCATTGGTGAAGTCAAGAACTCGAGATCAATGCCCAAAGGTGAAAAACAACCTCAAGATTGATCTCCAAATTGATGAGTTATTAGCAAGGACACAAGTACATTGTACTTACAATATTCTGTAGAAAGTTCTGCATAGACTTGACTCAAAACAGTGTCAACTGACATGTGACAACTGACATGTGACAACTCATTCACGTTTTCCATGAAACCCAAAAGCAAGAACGTTCTCCGTTTTGTCAAGAACATTCTTCGTTTGTCAAGACCGTTCTAGAGAGCAAATAAAAACATGTTTAATTGCTTTAAAATATATCTATTGGGAAGCGTGTCCAACGGATATATTCATTTTAAACTGAATATTCAAAACCTTTTAACATCTATAAATTGAAGATCAATTGGAAGATGAAGGCAAGAGTTCAATTTACAAATCTACCAACACTTGTTCAAGTAACAAGTCATAAAAACTCTTCAAGCAAACTCCATCTCTCTTCACTATATCTTTGAATCATTATATACTGAGTTTGTCTTTCATTTATCTCAAACAAGTGTTGAGAAGTTTCAAGATCCTAAACACTTTTATCATACACATCATTTGTAACTCAAGTCTATCTTTTATGTTAGATTGAGTGTGTTTGTAAAAATCCTTTCAAGGTTGAAAGGTGATTGTAAAAATCCTTTCTAGGTTGAAAGGTGAAGATTGTAACAGATCAAGGTTGATCTAGACTGGTGGTGTAAAAATCAAGAACGTTCTCCATTTTGAACACTTAGTGAAAAATCTCACGGTTGTGAGGACTGGACGTAACCCAGATTGGGTGAACCAGGATATATCTCTGTGTGATATCTCTTCTCTTATCTATTTACTTTCATTTTGTTTTATTATCAAGTTAAATAGATAAGTTAAATTGTTGATTTAACTAATCAAGAAAGTTCTCCGTTTTCTGGTCAGAAACCAAGAACGTTCTCCTGTTTTCACAACCAAGATCAATCTTGAGTTATTTTCTTAAGTTTTTAACAGGAAATTTTAAATAGGAACATTTACAATTCAAACTCCCCTTTCTTGTAAATCGACATTGCTACTTCAATGATATGATTTATATTGTGATAAAATGATAATTTTGTTCTTAAAATCTATTTAATTTTTTTCTTTCAAAATAACATTTATATATATATATATATATATA
>NC_021162.2:60794615-60798609 GCF_000331145.2 Cicer arietinum | reverse complement strand
TATATATATATATATATATATATATATATATATATATATATTTTATAAATAAATGAAAAATGCTAAAAAAATGTAAATAATTTATGAAGTAATTTTATATACTTGAAAAATAAAAAAAATGCTAAAAACATATATTATTAAAATTTTCAACACATTGTATCAAATTAAAACTATCGACTACATAGTAGCAATAAAGTATCATAAAGAATAATATGTTGTCTGACACGTTTCAACAAACCATACAAAATAAACCAACAAAAGTCAAATGTACTAAAGCTTAAAATAAAATACAAAAATAAAACTAGTAGATCAACGACTTAAGAAATGCAAGACGATCAACATCATCACAACTCCAAAATATGTGCAAGCGATGTTACATATATAATATTTTGTCTGCTGCAACAAAACGCTCTTGCTCTATTAGCTGCATTTTATTCAATTCATTCATAATGTTTCTTGAATCATCAAACACATCTTTACCAACACCTAGACGATTTGCAGCTTCACGAAATTTTTCAAGTAAATTTTCCAAACATTTTTCCTAACTCAGAAATACCATTAGCAATAATATGTGCTCCTCTGTGTTCTTCTCTTTGATTGAATTTCCACTTGGTCATTGTTACTCCTAGATTGTGATTGACAAATAGATGGTGATTGAGAAATTTCTACTTCAAACTCCTCATCATTAATTTGTTTTGTCTCTTCTTTATCTATCACCTTGACATTATCAGCAGAGGGAACACCCCTTTTACTAATAGTACGGTATTTCCCAAAAACACGAACAAGCTTATCAAAAAGTGGAATTGAAGCATATCTATAATCTTTTGCATTTGAATGACTCTACACATAAATAAAAAATATAACTTTTCAAATAATCATAAAAGAACTCACTAAAATATACGAAGTTGAAATAAATTAATAAACACTAACTTTCACATATTCCTTCCACACTTCATATTTACCTATATATCAAAGTATTATTATTATTATTATTATTATTATTATTATTATTATTATTATTATTATTATTATTATTATTATTATTATTATTATTATTATTATTATCCATCAACACAAAATAGAATATTAATAAATCATAACACAAATAAATTAATAAACACTAACTTTCACATATTCCTTCCACACTTCATATTTACCTATATATCAAAGTATTATTATTATTATTATTATTATTATTATTATTATTATTATTATTATCCATCAACACAAAATCAAATATCAATACATCATAACACATAAAATAGATGACAGAGGGAAATAATTATGTTTCTCTATCATTTTTTTTTGAAACATCAATCAAAGTTTATTATTAGTAACTATATAAAAAAATTAACATAAAACTCACACATTAGAGATGATAGAGAAAAAGGACAAATATGAACACACAAAAAAACAATCGAAAATCATCTGAATTAAAGTTTATTTTTTCAACCTTTTAATTTGAACATAATCAGAAAACAATCATAACATTTATCCTATTGTAAAATAAAATAAATTAGAAAACAACAAAAAATATCAAGGCAAATATGAAAAGAAGAACTCAACCCAACGTCAACAATTATAAAATCAACTCAATATGAACAACATAAAACAACCATAAATGATGAAATCAAAAAATTATTTCATCAATACAATAAGAAAATCAAAGGAAATTATGACAAATATGAAAAAAGGAAAAAAACAAGAAAAAAACGGTGTATTGAAATACGAAGACGGTGGAGAGGAGGACGAGGTGGTGGAGAGGGAGAAGAGAGGGGAAGTGGAGATAGTAATAGAGAAGAGAGCACACTAGAGGGGGAAGGGAGAGGAACACGAACAAAGTGAGAGTAGAGAATGAGAGAGAAACATGAGTAGAAAAGAGCATAAATGAAAAAAAAATATTTCTTAACCTACCTTAAACTAACATTAAAAAATAAGACTTCAGTATGATATTTTAAAAATTTTAATTACTATATCATTCCATCAAATAAAATATTATACTAGAATAAAATAATCATATCATGTCCTTTTATCCTAGCCATCTAACGGACTCATGGAATACCTAAATCACATTAATACTTCAAACAGTGCAACTTTTTTGGTGGTACCATTTCTTAAAATAAATAAAAAAATGAAAATGTAATTATTTTAATTTTTTGAGTTTGGAATTTCTATTTAAGGATCCATTAATAAAAAAAGAAAAAAATATTATTTAGTATTTTAATTATTAAATTGTTTATTTCTTTATATTGTACAAACGATATATAAACTCAATTTTTTAAAAGAAAATTGTGTACGAGTTAATAAATATGTCATCGGTGTGATTATTGTAAGGTTATTTTTTAAAAGAAAATTTTTATAGTTGTTAATATAAAATATATTTTTTGTGATTATAATAAATTTTGAAAAAATTATAAATTAAAAAAATTATAATTGATTAAGTTAAGAATTATAAAAAAAACAACTAAAGAAATATACTTAAAACTATTTTTTCCGAGAGAACTACCCTTTTGAGAGTATGTTCTCTATTTTCTCACTATTTCTAATTTTTATTATTATAATTTTATTATTCTTAACAAGTAGTATTAACAAAGTTTTTTTTGTTTTATTTATTTATTTACAGAAACAGAGTCTAGAAAATGTAAATGAACTAGATATAGTTTTTTTTACAAAAATATATTCCATTAATGATATAGACTTTGGTTGTTTGTAATCAGTTTGATTCTAGTGAAAAATCATTAAGGTTGAAGGGTTTGAATAACTATTAGTTGACGGTGAACTAAGATAATTTATTTATTTTTCTTCTCTTTTTTTTATGTATTTACTTTACAAGTCTATTTGTACAAAAGCTTTTTAAAATTTATTTTGTTGAAAAATATTTTAAATAAAATTTTTTAAGAGAAAGCTTTTTTGGCACCCCGTTCAAACAGTGATTTTGTGTGTTTTTTCGCATTCACCTTACAGTTTAAATGTCAAGTTCAATTTTGTAAATAGATGAAAAGCGTATATTAACAATCTAATTTAAGAAAGACGTTGGACATAAAAATATAAAATTAATATATATTTAATTGGTTATTTGAATAAAAACGACGGTAAAATTGATAAGACGAATTTAAAAAATATAAAAAATTTCATGCAATTAACGTTATATTTTCCACTATACTGAACACGTGCACGTTTTTACATTATATTGACCATGCACGTTTTATTTTTACATTATATTGACCACGTACACGTTTTATACACTTCTCCAGTTTTATCAACATTTGCCTGCACTTACTGATACCGTGGACTTCACAACGATAACCTCAAAGCCAAATCGACCGTTTTAGTTAAGTTGTTAGAATGATTAATATATATAGTTTCAGATACTAATTACTTACCGTAGACTTCACAACGACAACCTCAAAGCCATATCGACCGTTTTATTGCCACCAATGAGTGAGTAATATATATAGTTTCACTTTCAGATACTAACATCTTATTTGAGAGAAAGCTGCATCTCATGACAGGAAAAAAATTACATGTCAAACTTATTTTTTTTAATTTTAACGTTTTATTATTTTCTTTTCTTTTATTTGGACTCTAGAGATATGAACTCATTATTTGTATTTTTTCCGCTAAATTTTGTTTTATTAGTATATGTTATAATATTTCTTTTTATTTTTTATAATTTTCAAAAAATAATAATATATTTTATAAGATTTTTTTTAAAGTATTTTAATGGAGGTAGGAGATTTTGTCGGTTATATATTAGAAAGTTAAATTATATATTTTATCAGTTTTATTTTATATATTATGGAGCAAAACAATAATCAAACACTACGCCAGAAATGACATTTAACAGCGCCCATTTTACAGCGCTTTCTAAACACAAGCGCTGTTGTAATTATATTTTAAAAATAACAGAACCTATTACAGCGCTTTTTATGTAAAGCGCTGTAAAACAAGCGCTGTAGTAGGTCATATAGCGTTTGCGCATCACGTTATAAGG
>NC_021162.2:60717207-60786830 GCF_000331145.2 Cicer arietinum | reverse complement strand
TTTTTTTAAAAAGCGTTGTCTTTTATCTTTGTGCCCAAAATTATTTTTGATCCAAAATCACTTCACAATCAGTGCACACAACAACAAAACATATTCAAATACCATAAGCAGTTCACACAATCAGTAGAACATAAATCAGAACTCTGTAACTTTTTTAACATATATGTAACTCTGTAATTTACAACCTAAGTAACTACATTCAGATACATATATACAACCTAATTTACAACCTAATTACCTACATTCAGATACGTATATATATATAACCTAATTTACAACCTAAACTACATTCAGATCCATATGCATGTTCATATATTGTGTCCTATGATCATTTACATATAATAACTAACAGAATATACATTATATGCACTAGCTACCATATAATATTCAGATCCCTTGCCCAGCAGCAAGCTATTTCCCAGAAAATCAAATAATTTTCATGTCAAGCACGTACTGACACCATTCTTCCTTTAATTCCATCAGATCTTCCTCAGAATATGATGGACTGGAATTGGCAAAGTACTGCAATATAAAAATTGAACATATTATATTAAGTTAGTATCAAATATATAGATAATTTATATATGAAAATCATATAATGCAAATACCGTACCGTTTCTGGGATAATAGTTTTATTCTTCTCAACAATCTCCTTCATGAATCTCAATATGTAGTACCCACAGTCGATGTTATTTGTTTGACGAGGGCACTTTATTGAGATCCATGTAATGTTATTAGACTTCTGCTTCGACACTTTAGCACCTCTTTGAGCTCGATAAACTTTTAAGGCACTATCGAATGAATAAATGTGATTATTAGAGCATGAATATTTATATATATATATATATATAAATATTCATGCTCTAATAATCACATTTATTCATTCGATAGTGCCTTAAAAGTTTATCGAGCTCAAAGAGGTGCTAAAGTGTCGAAGCAGAAGTCTAATAACATTACATGGATCTCAATAAAGTGCCCTCGTCAAACAAATAACATCGACTGTGGGTACTACATATTGAGATTCATGAAGGAGATTGTTGAGAAGAATAAAACTATTATCCCAGAAACGGTACGGTATTTGCATTATATGATTTTCATATATAAATTATCTATATATTTGATACTAACTTAATATAATATGTTCAATTTTTATATTGCAGTACTTTGCCAATTCCAGTCCATCATATTCTGAGGAAGATCTGATGGAATTAAAGGAAGAATGGTGTCAGTACGTGCTTGACATGAAAATTATTTGATTTTCTGGGAAATAGCTTGTGCTGGGCAAGGGATCTGAATATTATATGGTAGCTAGTGCATATAATGTATATTCTGTTAGTTATTATATGTAAATGATCATAGGACACAATATATGCATATAATGGATCTGTTAGTTATTATATAATGGATCTGAATGTAGGTAATTAGGTTGTAAATTAGGTTGTATATATGTATCTGAATGTAGTTACTTAGGTTGTAAATTACAGAGTTACATATATGTTAAAAAAGTTACAGAGTTCTGATTTATGTTCTATTGATTGTGTGAACTGATTGTCTATAATATGTTCTGTTCTACTGATTGTCTGTAATATGTTCTGTTCTACTGATTGTGAAGTGATTTTGGATCAAAAATAATTTTGGGTACAAAGATAAAAGACAGCGCTTTTTAAAAAAAGTGCCATAAAAAGCTAAAAAGCATTTTTCATTTCAAATAATTAATTTACAGCGTTTAAAAAAAAAAAAATAACACATTTTACAGCGCTTTTTTTAAAAAGCGCTGTAAAATGTTGTTCTAAAGCGCTTTAATGGTGCACCTTCTACAGCGCTTTCGTGAGAAAGCGCTGTAATATGTACAAGAAAAGCGCTGTAAAATGCAGACCCATAATATGAAATTATGGGTAGGCATTTTACAGCGCTTTTTCGAGAAAGCGCTGTAATATGTACACCCATAACTCATAAGACGGGGTGCATATTACAACGCTTTTTCGAAAAAGCGCTGTAATATGTACACCCATATATGAAATTATGGGTGGGCATATTACAGCGCTTGTGTGAGAAAGCGCTGTAATATGCACACCCGTAACTCATATGACGGGGTGCATATTACAGCGCTTGTTGTGAAGAAGCGCTGTAAAATGTGCATAACAAGCGCGCGTTGTATTTACATGTTTTATAGCGCTTTTATAAAAGCGCTGTTGTATCATTTACAGCGCTCGTTTCCACAGCGCTTATTTTTTTGAAAAAGCGCTGTAATTGGCTTAAAAAAAGCGCTGTAAAAGCCGTTTTTTCGCGTAGTGAAAATAAAAACAATAATAATAGTATACTATTATTAGTTAATATGAATACACAATATAGGATAATAAATAAAAAAACTACAGAACAATATAATTAGTTTAATTTCTAATAGTTTGAGTGAAGCGTATATGTGTGGAAAAAATTTTACTTTAAAAATAACTTCTTACAAATAAAGGAAAGTTGTATTGTCCTTATGTCAAAGATGTTTAAATAAATTATTTTTTGTTTGGATGACATGACTCTTATCAATATTTTTTTCCTCGATCTGTTAAGTTATCTGTATCCATGCATAAAACCTCGAGTTCGCTTTAAATTCAATCTAATTTTGTAGCAACAACTATTTATTAGAATCTAACGTGACAACAACTAGTTGGTAGAAAATTTAGATTCGGATTTAGTAAGACAAATCTTAAAAATAATTGTTATAGATATCTAATAGGTACAATTTTTTTTTTTCTTTCAGACATTGCAAAAAGATAAACACAAAAATAATTCATAAAATAAATTTTTTAATTAAATTTATGTAATTTTTACTAAGAATTTGAATAGGTGGTTACTAAAGTAATGTTTGAAAATAGTTAATAATTAATAGAAAAAGTTATTAAACATTGAAAAAAAAATTATATAATATAAAAAGTCTCACACATTTGACTCTAACTCAATAACTTTAAATTTTTAAGTGACACCGTTCCTCTCATAAACTATATCTTGGTCCACTCAAATTAAAACTACCATGACATCTATTTAAAAAAATAAGTAATGATCGGTTGTTCTATATGCTAAAAAATTAGAAGCAACACCAAAATAACGAAACTTGCACATAGCTCCATCACGAATATTAGTGTCAAATTGAGAAATAATAGGTTTTTCGCATTGCTTGAATTTTATCGTCCTAAAAATATGAAACACAAATTTGTTAAATTAATAACATAACCAAATCATTGTGTATAATTTAAAATTTTGAATTTATAAAAGAAATAATTTAACCTTGTCATCCATCAATACCATTCCCATCGCATAAAAAATATGTCAGACACAAACCATATCCAGTCGCACAACTCTAACAACCAAATTCTATGACTCATTTTTTGGAAAAATTTGAAGCAACAAAATCTGTTTTCTTTTGTTCAGACATCTTCAAGAGGTGCCGAAAATGGAAGATTATCGATTAGAGACAATTAACCAAGAACGGCGAAAGAAGAAAAAAATATGAAGACACACAAACAATTCATAAAATAAAATAATTTTTTTAATTAAATTTATGTAATTTGATTTGAAGTGGTAGTTGATAAAGCAGTGTTGGAAAAACTATTTCTTTCAATCAAGTGTCTGTTTATAGGGTGTAATTGATTTATTGGTCAATAAATTCTCAACGGACGCCTTTGTTTATATTTTTTTCTTTATAAATTATTTTTATTAACATAAACTTTATATTTACCTAAACACCTTGTTTAAGTGACACTTGTCAAACTAACCAAAATATCATGTTTGCTTTATTATATTGTATAAATATTTAGTAGATAATATTTCAATACCACATGCTCTCCCCATACCAATATCAATGTACATATATATATATATATATATATATTAAACAAAAATAATTTTTCTAACAAAATAATTTTAACAATATCTGAAACAATCATCTTTTAAACCCTAAAACATAATTTTTGGTTTCAAAGAATAGATTTTTTTTTTCCTTCTGAAACACACACACCCATTATTACCTCTCAAACAAATATGGAAGGACTACTGAGTTATTGAATAATTGAATTGCTACCGAATATGGAACGACTACTAAATATGGAATGACTACCGAATATGAAATGACTACTGAGTGATTGCCTAATTGATAGAATTTGAAATAGAAAATAATATTATTAATATAATAATAAAAAATAACATTAATAAATAATTAAATATATATAGGTCGGCCTGTTAGGCCTTATAAGCTTTTTTATAAGCTTGAGTCTGACCTATTTAAATAAATAGACTTTAAAAATAGTATGAGTCTAGCCTTTTTATTAAATAGGCCAGGCTAGGCCAGACCATAAGTAGGTCAGGTCATAGGCCCCTGTCGGATGGCCTAGCCTATTCTCACACCTATTTGTAGGTAAAATTCAAAATAAAATAGAAATAAATGAATTGGAAATGATATGGAGAATAGACGGTATCCGGAAATAACTTTTAAATATACATAATTGTTTTGACTATGTAAAATATAGTGCGTAATCATTGCGCCGCGTCGTAATAAATAATTACATTAACTAAATTAAATTGTTATATTAGTTTTTATATATCAATTCTTATATATTTTATTGACATTTATATTAAATACATAATTTTAATTTTATCATCAATCCAATCTCATATGATAAAAAAATCTAACTAAAAAATAAATTTAGTTTGGTTACAAATTATTTATTTTTTAATTCTTTAAATAATTTTTTTTCTTCCAAAAAACTTACTATAAAACAATACTTATAATTTTAAACAAATAAAAATAATCTTTATTGAAAAATTAAATAATTAGATTGGATCTAGTAATTTTTAAAATAATGGATATGGACATATTAAGTAAATTAATAATAATGGATATGGATATAAACTTAATAATAAATTTTTATTTTTATTACTCAACATAGTATATAACTTATATGAAATACATGATATTTAACAATTCATATAAATTTTGCTTCATTGTATCAAGTGTCGAAATATAATTGATTCTAGTATTAAGTGTACCTTAAACACTAAAGAAAAATAATCTTCTTATTACAAAAAATAATTACAATACATATAAAAACTATGATTATCATTTATCTTTGAACTTGCATGTTAGTCTTCGTGAATCTTTCATAAATTCTTCAAAATTATTGATTTTGGCGAATGTAGTCTTCATGAATCCTTTGAAGTTACATGATACTTAATAATAAATTTAAAAGGTAAAATATATAGTACATTAGTAGAATTAAAATATAATCATTGAGAAAAAATAGTGTTTGAAAAATCATTAGTTGTAAAAAGAACTATCAAATCGTGATATAATGATTTGATAAAGTAGTGAAAACTATTATTAAAAAAAAGGAAAAACTGTCAAATCTTAGTGTAATCAATTGTATTTTTTTTTCAATTTATAAATAAATTTTATATTTGTCTAAATAAATTATTTTTTGTTTGGATGACACGACTCTTATTAATATTTTTTTCCTCAATCTTATAAGTTATTTGTATCCATACGTAAAAGCTCTGGTTCGCTTTAGATTCAATTTAACTTTGTGGTAGCAACTATTTATTAGAATCTATCGTGACAACAACTAGTTGGTAGAGAATTTAGATTCGGATGTAGTAAGAAAAATCTTAAAAATAATTATTATAGATATCCAATACGTACAATTTTTGTTCTTTCATACATCACAGAAGGATAAATACAAAAATAATTCATAAAATAAATTTTTTAATTAAATTTATGTAATTTTTACTAAGAATTTGAATAGGTAGTTGCTAAAGTAATGTTTGAAATTAGTTAATAATTAATAGAAAAAGTTATTAAACATTGAAAAAAAAATTATATAATATAAAAAGTCTCACACATTTGACTCTAAGTCAATAACTTTAAATTTTTAAGTGACATCGATCCTCTCATAAACTATGTTTTGGTCCACTCCAATTAAAACTACCATGACATCTATTTAAAAAAAGAAGTAACGACCGGTTGTTCTATATGCTCCAAAATTAGACGCAACACCAAACTAACTAAAGTTGTACGTAGCTCCATCACGAATATTAGTGTCAAATTGAGAAATAATAGTTTTTCGCACCGTTGCTTGAATTTTATCGCCCTAAAGATATGAAACACAAATTTGTTAAATTAATAACATAACAAAAATCAAGTTGTGTATAATTTAAAATTTCGAAGTTATAAAAGAAAGAATTAAACTTTGTCATCAATCAATACAATTTCCATCGCATAAAATCTATGTCAGACAGAAACCACTTTCAATCGCATATGCAACTCTAACAACCAAATTAAAATTTGAAGCAACAAAATCTATTTTTTTTTTTGTTCAGACATCGTCAAGGAGGTGCCGAAAATGGAAGATTATTGATGAGAGACAGTTAACCAAGAACGCGAAAGAAGAAAAAAAATATGAAGACACACAAACAATTTGTAAAATAAAATAAATTTTTTAATTAAATTTATGTAATCTTGATTTGAAGTGGTGGTGACAAAGTAGTGTTGGAAAAACTATTTCTCTCAATCAAGTGTCATGGTGTAATTGATTTATTGGTCAATAAATTATCAACAGACGTCTCTGTTTTTTTTCTTCTTTATAAATTATTTCTATTAATAGAAACTTTATATTTTCCTAAACATTTTATTTAAGTGACACATGTCAAACTTACCAAAATATCATGTTTGCTTTATTATAGTGTATAAATATTTAGTAGATAATATTTCAATACTATATATATATATATACACACACACATTATTTGTGTTGGAAATTTGACAATAATATAGAAACAGAATTTATTTTTGTTAAAAATGTCTAATATTTAACGTAAATAATACTATGATAAATCTATATAATTATAATATATACACTGTATACACATTAAACTTACTTATAAATAATTTATAATTCATTATTTATATCGTAGATGAAACTACATACTCACCCACTTAAAAGAACTATTTAAATAGTATAACACATAGAAATATATTTTCTATCTAAAAAAACTTAAATCATTGTTTGATTATAAATTGAAACTACGTTCTAGATATTTTTAAATTTATCTAAATAGAATAATTATCACAATCTCAATAATAAAATTATTTTTGAATAATTACCAATCATTACAAATATTTTAACAATTCAATCAAAATTAAAATTTATAATATTAAATTATTTAATAACATTTAATTGTTTTGATAATATTTGTAGATTTTTTGTTTTGAATTTAAAAAAATAAAAATATTAAATTAAAATGGGGTTGAAATGGTATTTGACTTTATTTGAATGTATCAACACAGAAGTATTAAATAGCGCTCCTTTTCTACTACGAAGCTAAGTCTTTGAAAACTAAACAGCTATAAATAGTTGACTCCACTTCTAAACTACCCGTTTCGGTTTTTACGCTCCCTTTCTTTCTTTATACTGAAGACCGTTTCGCTGTTTACGCTCTCTTCACTTCTTTCTTCTCAAGACCACCGCTCCAAAACCATCCTCACACCTTCCGGCAGCTTTCTTCCTTCTTTCTCAATCGTTAGGTCAGGTTCGGCAGCGTTTTCCGGTTTCTTCCTTCTTTCTCAATCGTATGGTGCTGGTTCGTTTCTATTCATCTTTATTCTCTTATTTATTCTTTTAGTTCTCTCCACTGTCTTTTTTATGCCTTCAAAATCCTCATACTTTATTCAACTTTTTAGGCATATTGACAGCCATGAGTAGTATTTCCAAGAAAGATGAAGGTGGGAAAATAGTCCAGCCTAGTCGGTCGTTAGAATCACCTGAGGATGATAATTGCAAAACGGTCAAGCTCAAGCGTAGTCGACCGTTTTCTCCAGAAGTAACTGTTAATGGAGGTAGTCAGCCATCAGTATCCGCAGAAGAAGCTGATAATGATAATAGAGATAACATCGAAGGAGGAGGAGATGGTAATTTAAAGAAGGGTTCATGGACACCTGCTGAGGATGCAATTTTGGTAGAATATGTTCAAAAGTACGGAGAGGGAAATTGGAGTGCGGTCCAAAAAATATTTGGACTTGCTCGTTGCGGAAAGAGCTGTCGCCTAAGATGGACAAATCATTTGAGGCCTGATCTGAGAAAGGATGCATTTACCGCAGAAGAAGAAAAGTTACTTATTGAACAACACTATTTATTAAGAAATAAATGGTCTCGAATTGCTCTGTCGGTTAGTAGTAACTACACTTTTGAATGCATATTCTTCCTTTTTTTATGATATATGTTCTATTCTCATTCCTATGTTTGTTTCAGTTGCCTGGGCGTACAGATAATGAGATAAAAAACTATTGGCACACAAGAGTAAAAAGAATGAAAAAAGCTGGCTTACCGATCTATCCTGAGGAAATAGTGCAAAGGGCGAACAACATGAATCAAGACCATTTAAATGACGATGTGGTAGCCAACCAAAATGATGATGATTCACAAAGAGAAAACTTCGAGATACCTGATGTGGTATTTAAAAGTTTCAAACTCTGTCCAGATGCAATTGTTCTACCACCACAGTTAAATATGCAAGGAAGTGGTTTGGTTGATCAAAACATAGACTCAATCTATAATATCTTGTTTGTGCCTCCCTCAAAGCGTGCTCGATTGGAAGATACAACATTCAATCGTCCAGACAATTATACCAGTAATGCTGCTGCTATTCCAGTGTTTGATAAGTGTGAAAATTACTGTATGTTGTCTCCTTCTCCCAGTGATTCTATTCTCGACAATAGCGATCAGTTTCATGAAGACGATGATAACCTTACTGTCGACAATCACGAACATGATGATAACCTTACTTTCGATCATCATGCATTAAACAATATCTCTTCTTCTGAACCCATATATGATGGGTGCATGAGAAATGAGCTCCCTTCATTCCAAAATTTAGAGACTCAACAATGTAGCTTGGACATGCCTGCGTCCCGATTTCCTTTGCATGAGTCTGTCGACGCATCGATTCAGTTTCCTCCGATCGAGGATTCTAATCAATCAATTCTTTATCCTGACAATCGTGGTCCACTCAATACAACAAGTTCATTCCACAACCATTCAAATGGCACAAACTTGCAAGAGGGAATGGAAAGAACCGCGTTGAATGAGGCATTCAAGAGCTCAACTTACAATGCATATGAGGAGTCTTCTGCTCAATTTATGTCTTCTGACTACAACAATAATCATATTAGCATGTTCTCAATGGCTGAGTCTTATTCTTATCCACTTGAAACTCCTGACGGTTAGCATTTTATCTAATATCATTCTGCAACTATATATTTTTATTTTATGATAGTTGATAAAACAGGTAAGAGATTTCATTAATTAGTTTTCTCTGTTTTACAGGTTATGGTGGTATTAATCAAAATGCCCAGTTCATAGATAATTCTTTCATTAACGGAGATTTGGATCAACTAAATTTGACACACCAAGATGCTTTGCCCGACTTCAATTCTCATTATATTATTCAAAATGCACAGTTAATAGATAATTCTTTCATGCACGGAGATTTGAATCAACTAAATTTCACGGCCCATTCTTCCATGGTAGGAAGTTTGAATCAAATAGATTTAGCCCACCATTTGTCCAACTTCAATGCTCCAGGTATTAATCAAAATACATTTAATCAGTTTACAGATGGATATCTGAATCAAGATTTGACGCAAGCAGATGACTTTAGTTGGTGTAGGTATATTAGTGAGCCAAATACTGAATATATTTGATCAATCTACAATTGTTTTTTAAGAAATATGATTGATTTGCATTTGTAAGTGTTTGATGTGGATTTGATTGATTAGCACAGAATATATTTGGTCAATCGGTGATTTGTATAGTTAAGGGTTTGATCTAGATTTTATTAGAGTGTCAAGAGTACTCATGTTTTGATATTTAGTTTTATCAATTAAGATTCAAGAATACTCATGTTTGATATTTGGTTTTATATTATAATATGCAACAGTATTAAAAAAAATTAATGTAAATGTTATTTAGAAAAATAATTAATATAAAATTTAATGTTAATAATAGGAACCAAACTTCTAATTTAAACCACCAGATTAAATTCCTTAAAGACTCTGTCAAAATGGCCTAACAGCATTGTTAACATTAAATGAAGGCAGAATTTAACAAATTTTATTGGCTAGCTTCTTAGGTAGAAGTTTGAGCAGGAAAAATAGATAAAACAATGATCAAAAGGGTATTACTTGACTCTTATGAAAGAAACAACCAGAAGGAGCACTATATGGCAAAAGTGCCAACATTAGAGGAGTTTGAACACCTTCATCAATGCTTAAGTTTCCAGTATTGTGGTTCATATCAGTTTTGACAAAGCCAGGACAAACAGAGTTTATGTGAAAATGAGGGTATTTCTTTGCCATAATCCTTGTGTAAGCATTCAAAGCTGCTTTTGACATTGTATAAGCTGAAGCAAAAGTTGGCCATCCTTTTATCTCTAGTGTTCCTTCTTTGTAATCTTTCTCAAACTCTTTAAGCACCTCATCTATTTTTTCCATTGTTAGGTCCTCAATGTCATTAAACACTCCTCTAGCCCACTCATTTGATACATTCTGAAACAGTCAAATAAATTATGCCACTGAAATTATTTTATCAATAATTAAAAAGACTTATACAAATAAATAAATTTATAATTACCTTCAAGAGTCCTACTCTTGAGGAAATGTTGACAATTGTTGGTGAAATGGATAGCTGGAGAAGGGGAACAAGAGCTTCAGTTACTCTTTCTACACCATACAAGTTTGTTTTCAAACATTTTTCAGCTAACTCATAGGTTTCATACCCTACTTTCTTCCAATCAAATTCTGCTCCATTTCTCTACAATAAATTAATATGATGTTATTCACTTGTTAGTCCTCCATCATATATAGAGCTAATAATTTTTAATGTTGTAATAAAAAGAGCTAACAATAAAAATGAGTGTTTGGTTAACTTTAGTTAGCATTTTCTAAAATGCAAACATACCTTTCTAAGTAGAGCATCACCATCTAATAATTTTCCCCCAGTAACACCTGCATTATTCACCTGCATCAATATGAAAATAGTGGGAATAAAGTTACTTTTTGTTCTTTAGATAGGTTAACTCTTGTTCCTTCATACTCAAGATTTCTTTAACCTTGATGAATGAATAATGTGTGACAACATACATAAGTCATTAAATAATGTGACAATAATCATCATTACACAAAGTGTAAAACATTTATTTCTAGACTAAAAATGCATCTAATTTTATTTGTTGATAAAAGTCTGAAAACTATATGTGAAAAATTTTGATGTTGCACCGCTTACTCAAGGATTAGTCTCATAACAGACACAAATGATTTAATTATGCTGTAGGGATGGATACCTTGAGACTGAGATGCCAACTAGAGATTAAAGATCCTAATTATAGTGAGTAAAAAAGCTAGAAACTATCATTAATTGATTTAATTCATACCAAGATATCAAGTTTCCCAAACAAGTTTTTAATGAAAGCAGCTAAGGTTGCAACACTTGTAGGGTCATTCACATCAAGCTGGTGAAAAACCAAAAAGTCAAAGAGACCAAACTCTTTATTGAGTCTTTCTACAGCCTCCAAACCTCTTTCTTCATTTCTAGCTGTTAGCACAACCACAACACCACTTGAAGCCAATTTCTTACATATTCCATAGCCAATGCCCTTATTTGCTCCTGTCACAACAGCATACCTGAAAAGAAATTTCATAAAAGTAATTAATCAACTATGTCGCTACAAAGTATTTGATTTTTCTGTACACTATAAAGACTTCAATCAATTAAACAACAAATGAACCTTTTTGGTTCTTCCCCCATTATGTAGCAATTAGGAGGTGATAGTTTTCTAGTGATTGATGAATTTAAATTTGCTGTATCAGCACCTATTACAAACCTATAGTATCATCAATATAAATTAAGAAAGATATATAAATAATGTGTGTTAGTTTGTTACAATGTGTCGTGTTATTGTTTTTAAAATTGCATAAATGGAATCAATTGCCGTTTACATAAATCTTGATTGAATTACTGTCATGTACACATTATTCCTTCTGGATTTGGATATTTTAGACGGCATTTCCCTCTCCACTCTTGCTCCCGCCAAAAAATCTTGACATTACAACTTTATCCAAAATCTTAAGGCATTTGAATGTACGAGAGCCACATCTTTTATATATGATTCATTTAGTTCATTTCTAATCCATGTGGGACTAAACAAATCACTTTTCAATTTCAAGTATATTTGAGGTGTAATTGGTCTCTTAGTTTTTATCTCGAATACCATTTCATTCCATTCACATCCAATCTTTAGTACACCTTTTATGATAAGCAGGCATTAAAATTTATTTGGTTGTTTTTAAAATTTCATAACTAATAATGGGTTAATCCAATGTCCTAAACATTGCATCTCCACAATTTACTATGACACATATACAAGGCTAAAAAAATATCAGCAACAGGCACATTCTATAATGTTTTATTATTCTACCTGCATAATAATTGTAATACATTTAAAACCATTCAAAAATTTGACACTTCTTCCCTAATAAAGAAGAAGCCAGAAGTGGAACCATCAGACAACAGTGCCAATCTCACAACACTAGCAGCACCTTGGTCAACAGATAACATGCCAGTGTTTCTGTTGATGTCTGTTTTGACAAAACCAGGACACACACAGTTGATGTAAAAGTTTGGATGTTTCTTAGCTAAAATCCTTGTGTAAGAATTAATTGCTGCTTTTGAGACTATATATGCAGACATTATGGTTGGCCACCCTTTGTTTTCTAGTGAACCTTCTTTGAAGTCTTTGATAAACTCTTGAAGTACCTCATCTATTCTTTCTTCTTTAAGATTTTCAACATCATCAAATACCCTTTTAGCCCTTTGGTTTGGTATATTCTGAAACATCACAATTTTGTCAATGTTTAGGATGAAATGTAATATCATATTTTAAATAGGACTAAAATCAAAGATTTTTTTTTTTACGGAATCACCGATTTAGCCTCTGAAGCTATAGAACATTGTCAATTTAGTTCATAAATTTTTTAATATTTGAAAATAGTTTATGGAACTGAAAATCTTTAATCATATTAGTCATTTTGGAATTTAGTCCCTAAAAGTGACTAATATGATTGAAATTTTTCATATTTGCAAATAATTTTGACATTTCGTTAATTTCAAAGATTAAGTTGACAACGCTTTCAATTTCAGTAACTAAATTAGAGAGTAGTTTAAAAGTTTTGTTTTGGCTCGTACTCTTGTTTGTACCTTTAATAACCCTGCTTGGGAGGAAACATTAACAATCTTGGGAGAATTGGATAAATGGAGAAGGGGAAGAAATGACTCAGTTGTTTCCTTAACACCATAGTAGTTTGTTCTTAGACACTTTTCAGCCATCTCACTAGTTTGAGTAAGTTTCTCCCATTCAACTGTTGATCCTACCTTCATTCATGTTGAAGAAATTCAAAGTTTTAATAGAAGCTTCATAATACACCAATGATAATACTTCAACACAATAAACAAATTAAATAAGAAGTTAAGAACACTAACTGTTTCATAGGGATTGACACCACTGACTCCTGCATTGTTCACCTACACCAAAATTTAGAAAGTTTAATTAAGAAATTAATAGATTCATTCATATAAAACTAAAGGATAGCAAAAAAGCTGAATACTCAAGCCTTATAGTTTTGTGATACATCATAACATTGTTTAATAATTTTCCATCTATTATAACCAAATTGATGAGTATGGCTCATATCATTGATAACTGAGCAGACGCTTTAACATATCATATCAGAGCGAATAAAGCTGAATTTAAACTCAGTTGTGTGTTTTGTAATTCTAATTTGTTGCATAATGGAACAGTTGTAGCAGACTAGCAGTCACTCTTTTGTCCGTATGTAGTCATAATTGGCCAAACTCCATAATCAATTATTGTATTCTTGTGTTTTTTATCTTCTTTCTTTAGAATTGGATTTGTTATTCTAACACAAATAGTAGCACAGATTTTTGTGTCTTTAAGCACTTCATTCCATTATAGGATTTTATGCAAAAACTACCATACAAAAGATTCTCTCTTATTTTCAAAATAAAAGTCATCAATTACATTTATTTTTTCTGAAAAAAGAAAAGTATTGAAAGTGAAATCCATAGTTAGAATATTTAGTATAAAATATATGCCTTCTTACCAAGATATCAAGTCTCCCAAATTGAGTCTCAACAAACTTTGCTAGTGAGGTAATACTAGTAGGGTCAGTCACATCAAGATGGTGAAACACGACTTGGTCAGAGAGACCAAACTCTTTCAATTTCTCAATGGCTTCATGCCCCTTTTTCTCATCTCTTGATGTCAGCACCACTCTGACTCCATTTGAAGCCAATATTTTAACACTCTCAAATCCTATCCCTTTGTTTGCCCCAGTAACAACAGCATACCTAAAAAACACAAACCATAAATAATTTCATATCATGCTACAAATTATGCAAAATACACAAGAAAGGAAAAATAAATAAATCTGTGTTAAAATAGCAAATTTGATTCTAAAGAAAGCAGATAAATAAACACACAAGAATCCAATGATTAATCACGAAGTTCAATTAATTGTGCCTATGTTTTCGACAACAAAGTGGTTGCAGTAAATCTCTATTATACAATGAATTAGAGTTAAAAAATAAAGAAAGGAGTCCAATGTGGTATAGTAGTAATACTAACCATAGTTTTGCTTCTGCCATAGATGCTGAAAGTGAATGATTGCATGTAAGAAGGCTGGGGGGTTAACAATGTATTATATATAAAGAATTAAAGGTATAAATTTATCAAAAGCATTTGTGTCTAACAAGTAATAGTTAAATGAATTGGTTTGAACTAATAATTAAGTGATATGAAACTTTAACTATAAGTTAATATTCTTTTCGTATTAGAGTAATTTTGTGTACTATTTAGTGTACATATTTAATAAATAAAAACACCTTTATTTATTATTTAAAGACTATGATTGGTAGCATTTTAACTATAAAACTATGAGGACCGTTAATTAATATTTATGAAAAAATTTCGTCTATCATCGATAAAATTTCAACGGTAGACTATTATCAACGTGTTCCAACTTAGCAATGTTACTAAAGCATGTTATCTTTTCAACAGCTTCGTTATTTCTTTTTGGAAACGTTGGTAGTACTAGTGGCAGCACTTATGACATGTAACTGGACTAACCACCACATCTGAGGAAATAGACAAGGAAAAATTCAAAGAATGTTCCACATAATCTGCTTGAGATTTTTATATTATTAATTTTTTCTATACGGGAACCTTTTTTTATCCTCTTATATTGTTTGTATAAAATGAATGAGATTAATGGATATGAAACTAGTTTATACTCATATTTAAAGGAAGTTATCTATTTTTGATGTAATACTATTAAAGTAAGGTGATGTTGGTTATTTTACACAAATTTCTATTTGACAAGTAAATTTGTTTATTGAAAATATTCAAATTTAACACAATTACACTAATTAATAAATAATATTGTTCTATTAGAATAATCATGTATACAGTGCGGATCTTGAATGAAAATCGGTTGAAATTTTTAAATTTTAATATATAAATAAAAAATATAATATTGTATTAGACATAAGAATTTTAAATCGTAAATTTAGAAATATATATTAGAAAGATGTAGTAAATTAAATTTTGGTTTACATTTCTAATAAATAAAATTTAGTTAGAATTTAGGTAAAATTTATTTCATTTTATAATTATTGTAGTTGTTTAGGTAATTTTTTTATAAATTATTCTCTCTGATTTTTTTTATAATAGACATCTCAGTTATAATTTGTTCTACAAAAGTTTATTTTTTTGGTTAATCTTAAAGATTTTGGAGACCCTATTCTAACCTTAAAAATTAAGCCTAATAAAAATTATAACTTTAATAATTAAAAAATAAATAAAATAAATTTTAGTCAATATACATTATGAAATGAGGATCTACACATGGTACAATCTACATGATGTATATCATTTGATTAGGTTAATTCGTGTAGTAAGAAAATATGCACTTATAGTATGTCATATTTACATATTAGACTAAAATATACATTTCGACAACGATAAAATATATTAAACCACAATTATCTTATAGATTTATATAATTTAGTTTTCACAACTTTGTCGTAATTAATAATTATTCATTTTTAATTTTTTAAATATAAATATTTTTTTCTATATAAAATTTAACTACTTCTATACGTTTAATCAAATTATTTGTAAAAGTTTTTTCTAAATTAGACATGAAATCACAATTCTACTTTTGAATTTAAGTTATACCAAATAGATCAATTATTATTGACAAAATTACAATTCAAATGTCTCTTATAAAATTAAGAATAATAACATTTTTATTTTAAATTATTAAAAATAATATATTATTTTTAAAAAAATTATCGAAAATTTTGGAGAACCGTAGCCTCTGTGTACTATCGAATTCACTGCAAACATGACTTCTGAAGCCTTTCTCAAATTTCACTTTTCTTATATTATACCGCGTAAATAAGATGAGCAGTACAGCCTTATAGAATTCTCGATTTCTTGTCATTTTGCTTTTTAATTCTTTTTTTCCACCAACCACTAAACCATAACCTCGATAGACTAGATGTTTATAATTACTAGTTGGTGTGTTAATAAAGAAACGGTAACTGAAACTTATAATACGTTGACACAAATAGTATGGATCTTGAATTAAACGGTAACTGAAACTTATTGGTCCAACATGTCTTCTCAAAGCTGTCAAAATAACGGTGGTTAACGAGTTCGTTATTTTTTGTTTTTCAGATGTGACAGTTGTAAAAAACTTATAAGTTGTAACTAATTTTCATATAAATAGAGAAAATGTGTGTATGAGTTATTTTCTGTTTTTTAGAAACTTATAAGTTGTAACTAATTTTCATATAAATAGAGAAAATGTGTGTATGATCGTCATCAGAAAAATACATTGAGAGAAGAGAGAAAAAAGGAAAAATTCTGGTAGCTAGGCGAATATCAGAAAAATCTTATAAATTAACACTATTGTAATATTTGATCAATAATAGAACTTTTTCTTTCATATATTGTCATTAATACCATTGTATTATTTGATCAATAATAGAACTTTTCTTTCACATTTTGTCACCCAGGAGCATTGCTCTGAGTTAACAATTCTTTGGTGTCTTGTGTTTAATCTTTTTCATCTTTTTTCAATTCCATTTTATGCAAATACAAACTTCAAGTCTGGAGTAATCAGAAAAATTTACGAGCAATTTGAAGATTTTCAATTTAAACAACTGTCCTTTTTTTTTTCTTTTTCTTTTGATGGTAAACATGGAGCTTCTTTAAAAGAAAAAAACCAAGGAATATTAAGTCAAAACATCATTGGACCAACAAATGACAATTTACGGCTGCAACATACGGAAACATCTTTTTCCCCTTCCCTTCCATATTTTTGACCTTCAACTTTCTAAACCTTGTCAGTGTCATGAATTGCTGTGATTAAAAACCAAAAATAGTACATGGCTTGGATAACTTTGAGATATGATTAATGCAATGCCTTCACAGAATGTTCACTTTTCATGAACAAGAGTGCAATACTCAGGGTACCACATGTTTCCTCGGACAAACTCCACAGTATCCTCCTGCAATGCAGCCAAAGCAACAACCATGAGTTAGCAGTATGAGTAAAACTTAACCAGGCTAGCCTTTACACAATTAAGAACCATATATATAAGAGATCTGGTCAATTTTGATATGGACGGTTTCTAATCTTGTTTGGTTCACTCTCCCCTGATAGAGTACAAATTATACCAGTCCACACAACCAGAATATGCAATGCATGATAGGTGGGTAATCTGAAAGTTTCCATACTTCTGACATATGTGCAAGTTCCTTGGACCCAACACCCCCATGTCCTTCAGCCAACCCTTCAGCAACTGCTGCACGTAGAACAGCAGCCCCAACCTCTGCTGTGACATTTCGTATACTGCAGTGCAAGAGTATAATTGACTTATTAGCTATCACACACAATAATATACACCCACACCATTGTTTCTTTTAAAATTTGGATACATGTTTTCTTAACCATATTATATGAAACATAGTTTTGTTTCCAAAAACTATATTGTTACACGGTACCAAACTTGGATCAAGATCCTATTAGAGTCAGAGAATCAGTTTTAGTGTGTCTAAACAAATTGATTTTTATTTCTCTGAAGTAGTTCAGAAAAGTGCTACGGTAAAGGAGAGCCATGAGAGAACGAAAATCAAATGATAACAAGAAAAATAATTGAGCTTACCAATCAATGGATGGATACAAGATTCCTTTATTGATATCTTCCTCTTTCATGTATGATGCAAGGCTGTGAAGATGACAGCACATTAGTAATATATTTAAAAGGAATTGAGTGGCATCTCATCAGAGAGGTAGTCAAATGCACAAAAAAACAAAAAAAAAATATTAATAAGCTTTTCATCATCTAATTTTAGAAGAAATGTGCTGAAGGTAGTGTAGAGTCCGTGGCAAGGGTGAGGGACTGCCGCCTGCGGTGTTTATTAATCTTGTTATTTCTTACTTTACACAAATAAAATCCACATGGATTTCTGGGCTAGTAAACATTAAGGCTTGTAGAGAAAAATTTCAAAGAAAGGAGGTATAAAACAGACAAAATGATTTGACAATAATAAGAGGTCAAAGTGCTCAATTGTTATGCCTAACACCAAGCACTACAAACATCAAACAAGATTATTTTCAAAACTTCCACTGGTGTGGGAAATACCATTCAGATGCTGCCTGCAACATTCCATCTGTAATATGACGAGCACCAGACAGAAGTGATCCCAAGCCAATCCTGAAATGGAAGGTTACATTAGAAATTACGCTGGCATTTCCATTCAGAGCCATGATTCATGAAAATATATAAGCCCACACCATTGACCATACCCTGGGAACAGGTACATGTTGTTGGCTTGATTTACATGGCCAACTCTTCCATTTCCTGTACAAAAATTAATTTAGAGGTAATGGTTGTTACACATGATGCTGAACAAATCAACCAAACTTTGTACCAACAAGATGCATATCCTATATAGCCTCCATGGCTGTCAAATATATGAAAAAGACAGTACTTCAAAGATAAAGAATCATATTCAGAGGTAATTACCGAGATCTACATTTTCAAAAGGGCTTCCACTTGCAAACACTATGTTTTCTCCAGCATGATTAAATGCATCAATAGGAGTGCACTCAGCTGTCCCAATAATAACAGAAAAAATGAGAAAATGAAAAACATGGACACTATCAAGCAACTGTGAGTGCATAATAAGCCTTGTACAAACAAACCATTCATAGTGGGATTAGACATGGCAAAGATAGCAGGTTTTGTTGAAACCGATTCTCTCATTGCCTTAAGAACCTGAGTTGAATCCCAACCATTAAAATAAAGAAACCCAATTACAGTCAAATGCATGATGCAAAACCCAAAGATGTCTAAACAAGACATTTTAAAACATGTCTATTGCATTTAATTGTCGAATATACTTCATTGAGGAAATAGACATTATCAGAGTGGCATTATAAAAGGTAATTACCTGCTCGTTAAAAACACCACCAACCCCAGACAATCCAAGCAGCACATGGGGCCTAACCTTTTTAACCTAAAGATAATAAGCATCAATAGTTACAACATGCACATGAACGAGTATGCATGTCTTTAAAGTAGCATAATTTAAGAATCTTCTTATATAAACATAATAGTTTATGCTAGGGGAAATTACACTAACATCCCCTAAGATCTATGCAAATATCACTCACACCCTTTCTATTTTTTCAAATCACTAACCTCCCCTAAACTCTAACCCCGCTTATATTCCGTTAGAAAAATAACACTAACTTCAATTCAAATGTTAACAAGCCCAGCCACAAAATGATCAAACAACCTACAAGCAGTCTCACACCTCATGCAATCACTTTCATCTGTTGAAGACACACAAATTATACCCTCCAAACCATCCTTCCAATCTTCATAAAAAATAGTCTTGATATCAAAGAAGCATAATAACACTAAACACAGTGTTCAAAATAATAATAACACTAAACACATATGAACCTGTTCATTGAGAGAAAATACGATAATGAAGAGTTTTTTTTATACAATTTCAATATAATATAACATGATATTGAACTATTGATTCATTCTTATATAGGCAAGTTTGTTGCTATAAACTATTATAAATTATCAAAACCTATTTGAAATGGTGGTGTTGTAATGCTTTAGATGATGTATACAATTAATTTTAGCAGATTTGTGAATGATTATGTTGAAGGATGGTGCAACATCATGGCTTCCTCTATCTCAGTCAAATTGTTTTACCAATCAAGATTCCCTTTTCAACTAACTCAACCATAAAATTTTGAAGGAAAACAAAGATATTGTGACTGATGCAGAGCAACTAACAGAGGTTAAAGCAGAGGAGTACTTATTAGTCTTATGTAACACAATTAAGTGAGGTAAATGATCATTTACCAAATAGAGGGAGTGTGAGTGATATTTGCAAAGACTTTTAGGGGAGGTTATTATAATTTCCCCTTTAATTTTTCTTTTTTTGATTAAAATAATTTCTGCTTTATAGTAAGTATCATAGTTTATTTTATCCATAAATAAAAGGCTAAAGCCAATGGTGTTTTCCTCAAACAAATTCAATAGCATTACCACTTCAATGATGCTAGCACCCTCTGCAAGCCCTTCAAGATCTCTTGGATTTTTAGCAAATGGAACTGCAGCTGGATCTAGATTACTCCTTTCTGTCGTGATAAGACCCTGCAATCAGGCATCACGTCATCACTGACAGACTTAAAGGATGCATCATATCAACGTTAATAACAGAATCAGATACATACAATGGAAATAACAGAAACCAAAGAGCATACATCTATCACAGACGTCAAAATTATATATGAAGGCAGAATTTGACGATAAAAAAATGAGAATATTTGGGTTACAAAAAGTTGAGCTAATAATCACGAGGTAACAACATGATATAGAATCATGAAGATGTTTATGGGTTGGGGGTTGGGTACTGCAACTTGAAGCACTAACAATACAACTGTGTAATTAAAGACAGTGAAAACATACATCTTTATCAATTAAAAAAAATTGACTTTTCGCAGCTGTTTCACTACACCCTGACATCCTTGAAACTGCCCGGACAGCCATGTTAAGAACCCCAAGCCCTGCGCTGCAAGTCAGGAAAAAGGTTATCATGTTAGGCAGGACGAGACAGTATTTTGGCAGCCATGTCAGGCAGAAAGTAGTGATAAGGAGAAGCTTGTTCGAATAATAAAACCAACTGGACAACCAATAAGGATTACATCACAATAAGTTTTGCAAGTACCTCCCAGCTCCAACCATAACTATCTTTTGTTTCGCAAAATCAGACAATGGTCGACCTTGCGCTCTTACAGTTCCCAGTAATCCAGCAAGTGCAACACCAGCTGTGCCCTATTGGACAGTGAAAATGATGGAAATCAAGATTTCAGTAGTTACTTCAAGGACACAACCCATTACTTAACTGTTTGAACATTTTCAACATTAAAAACATATCGCTTTCTCACCTGTATATCATCATTAAACATGCAAAACCTTTGACGATATCGTTTCAGGGTTTCAAAAGCCCACTTCATTTGGAAATCCTCAAACTGAAAAAATCAGTCAATATCAACCGATTACTAATTCAAACATCAAGAGAAACACGTTCTAAAAGAAATACAAACCTGCACAATAGCCTTCGGCCATCGTGCGTGAACAGCTTCCATGAATTCATCTACAATTGACAGATACTCTTCACCTTCCAACCTAGGTTGTCGAACTCCTAAATCTATCACATGAAAATCATGTCAGAATACAGTAACTTTCATGCTGTAAACAAGGAGGAATTAGCATGGTCCAGAGATCAACAGAAGTGACAGAGCCATAATTTATATTATTTAAGCGCAACCACATAATCCAGGGTGCTAAAAACATGAAATCTTCCTCAGTTTATAAAGCAAATATGTCCCCTGAAAATGAAAGATGAGAGAATACAATAATAGAAATAAGCAAACAAAATATCTAACAGAATGATGTTTACTCACAAAGGCGATCATCAAGTAGCGTTTGATTGTTCGTGCCAACATCCAGCATGACTGGAAGGATCTGCCACAGTTAAGAATAAAGCATACCGCATAAGTTAAAGCAAAGTTACTGGCCTTACCAAGTTGCAGTTAAAATGAAAACCTAAATACTGTGCAAAATCAAAAGTTTTAAATATGTAACAAATAAATCAAAATACACGCAGAATACACAAGTTGAGGGGAAAATTAAAGATACATTGACAGAGTTAGGGAAAAGAAGCACATACTTTATGTGGGTTGATACCAGCAGCAGCAACATACATATCAAGTTTTCCTATTGGTATTCCAATGCCCTGAACTCCAAGGTCACCTAACCCAAGGATACGACTACCATCTGTCAAGACAATCATGTCTACCTGAAACAGTAAGATGATTAAGATCAATAATAATAAATGAATAACACAAGCTAGGAACAAGTTTGTTACTTAATCAACCAAAAACCTCCTAAACTGCAACAAGACATATAGCCACATAACGCCTCATCCAGTAACTGGGATATTTAACATTGTAATGACAAAAAGTGGTAAGAAATGAAGTAACCATATTCAGATCTAAATACCTAAATCATTGACGAAGTTCTATAAACAAATTTAAAATGAGTACCAAGTAAATGTTTAGACAGCACAAAAGAATGTCTTTTAATAAGAAAAATAAAATACAATAAACTCCTCTATATTTTCCAATTTTCACCTACCTCCCCGCTATTTCATAAACCCAATACCCACATAAACCTTACTCTAGCTCGGTATATTTACGAAAATTCAAAAAAATATCAAAAGAAAATATAGCAAGTTTCAGATCGAACAGATGTCCTCAATGCACTAATAAAACAAAATATATTTGGTGAAACTAAATGGATCCATAATAAAAATGCAACATCCTGCTCATATGAATAACCGTTTATCTATTAGGATGTTAAAATTTTACTAAATTCATCAACAGAATTCAAGTAACTGCAGAACTGTTATGTTTCAAATGTTCCAACCCTGACAAACTTGAACAATGTTGTGTAGTATTTGAAGGGAAGAATGAAAAGAAAAGGTTCACTTCCATTTCAATTATGAACAAAAAGAAAAGGGATACATTATTCACCAAGATCAATCCAATACCTGAGGAGCTGGCCAGTTATAGATCATTGACATCATCTCTCCTTTATCTTTGGCACTAAAATACATTCCACGTGGGCGTCTAAATAATCCACAATAATTTTGACACACTAACCCAACTGTAGGAGTATAGATTATTGGAGCAAATTCTTTGATGTTATCAATGAGAGCCTGAAGAGAATGAAAGGCAATATCATAAAAGTCATTTTAAGAATAAACGTTACCAAATTTTCTCACATAATCAACCCAATTTCATCATCAAACTCACTCTATAGTACAGAGTCTCATTCCTGTCATGCAGTCTATTTAAGATCCTCCATTTCGATAAGGAAACAATCTTATCTGATTGGCCCTGGGTATTATTTTCCAATGATCTATATGAGCTCACTGGAAAGGTAAAACAATAATATGTTACGGCTATCAAACATTAAAGATGGGTAACAAACATGAAGCTAATCACACTAGCACTTCACGTAATATAATTTAAGATAGCCATTAATTACTGAAATTTCAGATTAGAATATTAGGCATAAAACTTACTAAAACGATCATATTGCTCTTGAAATGAAATGATACGAGGAGGAAGGAGGCCCCGAAGCCCCAATCGATCCCTTTCAGTTAAAGGAAATCCAGTATCCTACATTTTGAGAATTAAACAAAAAAAAGTTTTAGGATCCAAAACAATGATTAAGAACAGGCATGAGAAACTTGAAATTTGATGCTGATAGTAAATTTTTTATCTAAACCCTCAGTAAGTCACATTGGTAGGATTGACGCATGATAAGAAACATTTTGTAACACATTGTCACATTCAGCATTTATCAAACGAACTTAAAACTGCTCATGTCGGATGTATATAATAACTCCAAGCAAAAAACTAAATTTCAAACTAATCTGAGGGTTCACATCAACTAAACCATATCACAAACACAAAGTCATCAATATGACCACATTTTTTATGGAAAAAATAAATACCAATTGAAAATCCTATAATTTTTCTGTCAAATCACTTAACAGTACAAATTCATCAACATGAAAAATAATTAATTAAAACAATTACAACCTCAAAAAACAAATTAAAAAATAAAAAAAGAAAGAGAGAGAGAGAGACAGAGAAACAGAGTTAGAGCGAACTCAAAACTAGTTCTACAAAATGTGAAGTGGAAGAGAAAGATGATGAATGAACCTTGTTGAACCAAGGATCGTGTAGAATATCAGCACCACGTTTATGAACCATGCACGGACCAGGAATCGCCGTCGAGAAACACCGCGATCGCGGCGCGGCGAGTCGCGTGAGCTTCCACATTCTTCCAAATCAAAACCGTAAACCACCAAACTCAAACCCACTGCACGACCTACTCAGCCAAAGCAAAATCAAAATGAACTTTAAAATCAAATGCTATTTATTTTTATTTTTATTTTTATTTAAAAAAAAGATTAAAAAAAGAAAATCTCAGTTTTTAGTAGCAGCACCTTTTTTCGTTGAGAAAGTTTATAGTGCAAAGTTTGGTACGTAAAGAATTGAGGTAGGTGTTATAGCGGAGAGCGTGAGAATTTATAAGGTGAAGAAGTGTGAAGGCTTCTCTCTCTTCACATTGTTCGTGCGTGTTTGTTTCTTGTGCGAGGTTAAAGAAACAGTTTGAATCAGTTGTTGCAGGTGCTACCCGTTTCAGATTCGGGCATCGTTGAAAGATTAAATGGTAGAAAGAAAAACTGACCGAAGAGATCCGGGCAAAAGACAGTGGGGTCACTTAAGTGTATACGATGGTGACTAACTAAAAATGCCATTATTTTTTTTGTTGACATTGCGGTACCATCATTTTCTTTCTCTTATACATCCCCTTCAATTCATTTTCAGATAATATATTTTAGAGTAAGAATTACATTTTAATTCAAATATTATAAATCTTTTATTTAATTTTAAAATCAAATATGTTCAAGAGTATTTGAACATGCTAAAATCAATTTTATTACTTTTGAATTAAATTCAGTCCTTCTAAAATTAAAATCAAACATATATTTAATATTTTCTATTTTTAAAATATAAATTTATATGATTTTTTTGACAGAAAATTGATATGACTTTAATTAGTTAGCTTTAAAATATATTGCTAATTTTGTCAACATATATAGATTGTGTGATTATTTTTGTTTAAATATTTTTAATTTCTAAAAAATTACAACCTTTTAGACTTTTTTTTAAATTATTCAATTTTAATTTTAAAGGCACTATTTTAAAAAACTAAAAAGAACGATTGACAGAAGCTACGGTCCTCTACACTTTTCTATAATTTCTATGCAGTAAATAGTTATATAATAGTGGCATTGTGTTTTTTTATGTAAAGTTATGTTGTAGTAGTATATTATTATATATCTTAAATTACCTTATGTAATCCTTGAGTAGTGTTATAATGTTGAACAAATATTTATCAAATATCTGTTCTATAAAAGTTTGTCAAGATTAAAAGCTTATAAATTTTATAGACTATATCTATAAATTTTTACTTAAAAATAAAATTATGTGATATGTTAATAAGACATATCAAGATTAGTGTATTTTACATTTTAATTAAACAAAGTTAATTTGACGTATTGAAAGGAGATATTAAATTACTTTAGACTTACCTAAAACTTTATAAATTATTCATATGATATAATATTTTCACTCAAACAACAAAATTTGTAATACAAGTATCAAGTAAAAAAATTATAGAAAAGTATAATAATATTCAAATATTATACCAAATAATTTGAATCAACCTTATTTATATAGAACCTTTATTCATAACCCGGATGAGTAAAACTAGCTACTTGAATTTTGTCTGTCAATTTTTTGAAATAACTTGGTGTATAAATACAAAACATCTCTGAACTAGATTTTTGACAAAATATCTTTACACAAAAGTAAGATTAACATAATTGATTTTGTTCAAATTATCCTAAACCAAAAATCCAGAGATTACTCATCTCGTCAACAAAAAATCCAGAGATTAATCTAGAGATAAATATCATGCACTTTGCTAAAATACTTTTTACTCTCTCATATTAAATATAATAATTGAAAAAGAACAAAGGTATGCTCTGTTTCCTTTTTATTAATGAAATTAATAACGAATCTTAGGCACGTTAAATATAGAAAAGTAAGTGTTGTATATTCAAATTCACACTTCATTGTGTCAAAAGTTTTTATAATCTTTTAACATAAGTGCATTTACTAGATATTTTTTATAATATAGTAATTTTCAATATACTTCCATTTAAATTATCAACAATTAAGTAATTACACTCGATTAATAAATTTCATGATGAATCATTAAGAAGAATTTAAATATAAATCTTGACTAAATTTAATTTTTTTGTCAGATTTTATTTATTTTTGACCAAATTTTAAATTACTAAAATTATAAAAAAATAGGAGTTAAATAAATAAAAAATTATCAACTTTGCGGTCTAAAATACTAAGCATAATTTAACTTTGAAAGAATGAAAATAAAGAATATGCGGTGTCCACGATAGCTGGTCAACAAATTCTGGAACCTGTGGCTATATAGAAACACTGGCAAAACACGGGGTCGCTAATAAACCACATACAAATTAAATACTTTTTTGTTGAAATACGTTACTTGTTCGATACATATAATTTGAAGAAGTAAGAATTTGTTCATAGAATAAAATCCATTTATTTCTTCTCTTAGTAACATGAATGGTAGAAAACATATATATAGGGATAGGATGAATTTGGTTGAGAATCAAAGAATTTAATTCCCTCAAATGCAATGAATGGATGGATTTAAATTTAACCTTCTAACATTATTTGCAAATTGGAACCAAATCTGCACATTTCATTATGGTAGAACTTTCAGCTCATTCGATCAATTGGCAACTGGTCATTACCACCGGTTTAATTTAAAGCATATGATTATTATTCTCTCTCTCTCTCTATATATATTTCAAACAAATTAAAAAAATGTGTTCCATCATAATTATTAACGATAATTTCTCTGTTCTTCAATTCTTTTTTTAAAATAAGAAATTAAAAACATACTCTTTCCGAAATAAATAATAAATAAAAATAAATTAAATTACACTTAAATAATAATTTAAAGTTTTTATCATTGAATGAGGGGAAATTTTATTCATTTTTATTTAAAATTTATTATTTTTCTTATATTTCATTCTAGATGGAATATAACATTTCCAATAAAAATAAATGCAGTTTTTGTTATCAACAAAACGACTATAATCTCATGCAAGAATGTTTAGCAAGCTAATATACACACTCATTCCTCTAACAAAAAATGTTGAAAAGAAACAACTCAATCTTGACAAAGGAAGTGAGAGACCAGACTAATCAATAGAGCATAAGGATGACATAACTGAACTTTTGAAATAAGTATACCATCGAATCATATTCTTATATACCATTGAATCATATTCAGGAATAATATTCATGTAACCGGTCTTTTAAATTTTGCGTAAAACCAAACTAAGTAAGATATTCACAAAAATAAGGAGAAACCTAACATCAAGTTCTTATTGCTATTTCTATAAGCTAATATGTTAATGATTCAAATGTGGATATTTTATTTTGAAATTTGTGTTTTTAACTCATTAAAAATTTTAATGTTATGTTTTTTAATAAAAATATTTTACTTTTGAAATTTTTAACATGTATCCTAAAGACACATATTAGCATGACTCTCGTAATATCTCTTAACACTAGCATCGCTGGACTAGATAGAGAACGAACGCTTTTTAATATTATAATGCTAGATTCATTTTCTGTTTTTTTCTTCTTTGTAATTAAGGTTAGTGACAAAATTCGCGAGAAAAATTGTGAGTTAGAATCAACACTCTATTGTTATAAAAATTAATGATCATTCTGTGTTTTTAATTAAAAATTAAAAATTCTAGCCTGTACATATATGCTAAAACTAAATTTCATTCTAAATGGCAAAAGTATTTCTATCACTGAATATTCCCAATGATCTAAATTTATTTTCGTTTGTGTGTGTTAGTTGTTTTTTTGTTTTTTATTTTTAAATAGTCAGTTTGTGTAAATAGGTAGTTTATATAAAATGGAAGGTTGGAGTATAATAAAAGAGGAATGGGAAAAAATTTCAGAGCTATTAGTTTGGTGTTTTTGGGTATTGATCCTCTATAGAGTCTTTGACTGTGTCTTTGGTTATTTGTCATTCTGTAGTGAATTTCCGACTCCACATTTAGATTGGTTCAGGTAGGGCAATCGGGTTTATTATTATAAAATATCAGAGAATGTAGAGGGTTGGATGTAATTTACGCATACACATTTTGAAGTTACATTCGCAGAGGTTGGCAATATCCTAACAAAACTCGAGTCAAGATCCATGCAATAAGTAGTGTGAGCCTCAATTTTGAACTAAGCTGTAGATGTCTTCCAATTTATATGAGTGCTTTGATGAAGAAGATTCTTGCAGGATTTCCCTGCTGGATCTCTGGCAGCCAAAACTTCAATGTCATTGACAAAGTAGTTGAAGAAAATGTGAAATTTTAAAAAGTTTCAGATAAGAGTATTAATATAAACACAAAAATATTCTTATATTCAACCGTTTGGGGTACCTCTTAGTTTAAAACACAATAATGGTTTCATTAAGATTTGTGAAACTCAACTGCAGAGTTAAGAAGAAAATGAAGGCCTATAAATCAAAAGGTATATGAACAAAATTGATAAAAAGCATCAATTACTATGCAGTGATCAGTAATGCCAGTTTGAACAAGCTCTCAAAACAATCCAGGCATGAGCAGCTTATTTAAAATTTCTTCAGTTTTCAAATGAAATTTAATGTAGCAAAAAGAGAAAAAGATGCCCATTACAATGATCCTAGAGCCAAGTCTTACATAACATTGACAGCAGCAACTATTTAATGTTGTTTATAACAAGGAAATTGTGTTTGGCAAGATTGACACCAACACCAGTGAATCAATTGAGTCCCAGATTATTCATAATCTTTGGTTCCAAAGTTCTTGCACCACATTTGGGAAGGGATTGGGCGAACTGGGTGATGTGGTCGTTGCTGAAGAAAGGATTAAAAATATAAAGTTAGCCCATATAATATATACAAGTTATTATCGTAAAATTCTACTACTAGTAAACATCATAAACTATACCAAAAAAGGAAACACGATACACAAAAAATTGGCATTTCAAAAAGAAAAAACAGAATAATGGCAACTTGGAAAAGTAGAACTAGATTCTTCCAAAAATAAATTTAACTCATCCATCTATTTCAAAGTAAATCATGGGTAAATTTTCTTGTTTCTGCAAAGGCAAAAAATGTTCTATTTTATATGCCTAGAATCCAGAGAGCATAAGATCCAAATCACAGAAAAAATATGCCCCATGGTAAGCAGTTATTTACTGAAATCCCCAATAATTTAAAAGATTACTATACAAGTCCAATGCTTTCTATGCAAAATAAATATGTAAGTAATTTAGTGTCCAAGAGAAATATCAACGGGAAAAAAGTAGAGACAATATAGTGATATACACACAGACAACTGCCAATTAAATATAACTCTACCAAAGTCACTTGCAATTCATAAAACATAGGAGTATTGTTCTCAAAAGAAAAAAGAAACATACTGCTACTATTAATATACCACTGGAGAATAGTGTTTCACAAGCAAACATTTGAAAATTAAGATAAGGGTCATGCTAGCATGTGCCTTTAGGGCACATCTTAAGGAATATTCCACTCATGATTGTAGCTTTCAACTAGTAATTTCTCTCTTTTTAAAAAGCAAAACAGCGGGGGAAAAGACAGAGAATCAAAATTAACAGAGCACATATTTGGAATAATTCGGGAAGAGTGCAGAAAATTCCCAAGAAAATGCAGCAAAAAGACTTTGGTAGTCACATTTTGGCATAAACCTGACATAGTTTGGTAGTTTTAACAAACAACACCTATTGATATTGTACAAGTTTTTTTAAAAGCAGAGAATAAGGTGATATTGTTGTAATTAAAATTGAAGGCAAAAGAAACACCGATAGAAAATGTTTACTCAACAACTAGTTTCTTTTCCTGACAAAAATTAGAAATAATGAAAGGTAGGGAAGATGATTGTTGTTATTTTCAACCGTAAAGATGAAACACAACTGCCCAACTTATGGAAACTCTTTAGGAAGAGTGTAATAATTGCAGCGCACCACCAATACACACAATCCCTGCTCAAAACAAGGCCTTATTCAGCTATTACACTCCAATTGTTTCAACCTACACTATTTGGAATTAATTTACACTCTGCAGCTACATATATTGCACATGAATAAGAGCCTAACTTATCTCCTTTTTTGGGAAAAAGAAGAGACGATGGGGAATACAAGATAGACAATACTGACAAACATATGCTATGAAATAATGTTCTTTTGAATTTGACCTATCTTTTTTTTGTGAGATAGGTCAAATTCCCAAAAAATTTATATCCTACACAGGCAACTATACTTGCCAAAATATTCCTAAAAGATGAAACTAAACTCTTCAACTCTCATGGTTATCAATAAAAAAAGGTGGGCTGATCTATTTGACTATTTGTTAGCATTTACAGATTTAAAACAACAACCATTTGCTCTCCCATAGAGACAATGTGACAACAAAGTCAATAAAAGCAAACAATGACCTTGGAGAAAAAACAGTTTACAGTTTACACCATTTGAAACTTTGAATTCAAAAAATCCACCCTTAATCATAGGTTTGTACTTGTGTGCTTAACTCATCTGTCAAAATTCCCCAATCTCAAAGGATGGCATAAAACCCCACTGACTCACAACAACAACTAAAGCCTTTCACACTAGACGACAACGGCTACATGGATCAAACAAAATCATAATGCGCTATCATGGATCCAGTCTAAAGATAGACCACTTAAATTCTGTTAATGGTTTGCCATACATTTTTCATGGTCTCTTCCAGCCTCCAACTGTTTCTATGAGTCCTGTCCACATATGTCCAAATCAACAAAAACAAGACTCTTGTCTTTTCTACAATGAGAGAAACCTCATATTTCGCTTTAATAATATGATTCTTATTCCTATCTTGTTTTGTGTGCTCAATTATCTGCAACATTGACCTTACTTTCTTGTTGCCTCTTTATTGCCCAATATTCAATTCCACATATGATTTTTCTTTAAGCATGGTATTTTTATCACAAATTCCACTTTCTCCGTTTCATTCACCCAGCTTGGGTCCTTTGATTAACATATCTCTCCATATCCCTATCATACTGTATAATGGAACCAAAATACTTAAACCATGGGATTGGTGGAGGCATGGTATATTCTCCAATTTTGATATCTAAGCTATAATTCGTGTACTTCCTTGCTACAGTTCCTTTCATATACTGAGTCTGATCTACCTCTACTAAAGCTCCAACCCATTAGAAGAATCTGAATTCCACTACAAAATCAAAGTTCTAGAACAGTAGTATTGCACAGAAAGTTCACACAAAGCTATTATGACAGAACACGAAAGCAGTCCCAATAGAGCAGGAAAAAAACCACAAGAGAATAGTCTAAACAGACCCTTGATAAATGTGAAAACAATGAAAGTTGAATGAAAAGGAAATTCTTCCATGAGATAAGATAAAAAAGAATCATACACTCCATTCAACCTTCTTTGACATCCATGCAAAGTAACTTAAAAGACCATTTCCAACTCATAATTCCAGGAATCACATTGAAATAATAAAAGAATTTAAGCAGATAGGCATAAATTAAAGAATAATAAAAAGGAGTGGATATGAAAACAGATAAGAAAGGAGAACGAAATTCCAATCATTTATTGTCTCGGTCCTAAATCAAATGCCAACCCTTACGTGTTTTCTAAAGACATCAATTTTAAGAACCACATATGACATCTACACAACATGAACATATATTACGGTGCCTATGCATCAGTACAAATCTCACTTACCCTTTCATTTGCAAATGCATACAAGAAAACCATCATCTCGAAATAACAATTGAAAGGTAAACATTATAAAATCTCAAAGTAAACATTGAAAGATCTTAAAATTAGCCAAAAACATTCTTAATTTCGTCAAATAATAACAATCAAATCCGAGAAAATTAAGATCCGGTTCACCATTTGTGAATAACGAAAAAACGTTGTAAAAAATATAATACAAAAACATTAAAAAAAAAAAAAAAAAATTGGCGAAAATGTAAATAATTGGATTGAGAAAGAGACCTCGAGTTTAGCGGAAAGTTTGAAGATGGGGATGCAGACGAGGAAGACGCCGAACATGGCGATGGCGGTGTTGCGTTTCCAGTGTTTAGGGCGACAGTTGGGACCACCGGTCATACTCCATACCTTGTACCTGAAATCTTCATTGCCATGGCCGTGATTTGCTGATCCACCTCCCATTTTCTCTTCCAAAATCAAAACCCTAAATCGATCAATCGGCTTTAGTTTTACACACTTGGGGGTTTGGGTGGAAGAAAGAAGTGAAAACTGAGGAGAGAGAGAGAGGAAGAAAGAGGAGGAAGTGCTACCTGAGCTGAGGTCCACTGTGAGACTGACCACAGCCTTATCATAGAGCTACCTATTGGATCGTCCTTTTTTTTCTATATCACATTTCCGAATATTGTGATATTCATCAAATATAATTTTTATAATAATATTAATATTAAGTATTAAGAGTCCTTGATCACAATGGTGATTTTCATTCATTATTCAAATAACCATGTTTAAATTTGATAAAAATAACACTAAAACAAAATCAAGAATCAAATTACACTTAAAAAGTTAAATTAATTGTTACATTCATTTAATAATATCATATTAATTAAATATTTTTTAAAATCAATTGTTGGTTTGAAGATCAAATCTACAAATTTTTACATTAATTCCATAATTATTTTTCATAATTATTTTCTGTAAATAAGATACGCCAAGATTATTGTAAACATTATAATTGTACATAATGTTCATCTTGACACATTAAAATAACATAGAAAATAATTATAGGTAAACATAAAAATTTATTTATATAATATATATATAATGGTAACTTACAATTTTACAGTTGACTTTGCAAAAGATTTATTTGATATAATATTATTGTTGCGTTGATCTATAAGACATTTTAGTCAACTTTGTGATAAAATATAATAATTTTGTTCTCATGCAAGGGTCCTATATCTAGTTAATGAGAAACGATCGATGTTCGTATGCAAAGGTCCTATATCTAGTTAATGAGAAACGATCGATGTTTTTTTGTTGAGAATAATTAAATTACAATAAGAAAAGTTAGACTGAAATTTATATTCATTTAATAACATTGTATCAAATAAATATTTATTAAAATTAATCGTTAGAATTATATAGATCATATTTATAAATTTTATCATTAATCTATAATTATTTCTTATGTCATTAAAATTTATTAAGATCAACGTCAACGGTGTAATTGTATATGACGATAATTTTGATACATCTTAATGATATAATAAACAATGACAAATAAATGTCAAAATTTATAGATATAAATTATAAAATATTAATTTTTAATTCATTGACTGATTTTAAAAACTATTCATCTCACACAATATTATTGAACAAGTGTAATTTCTTAGATGTAATCTAATTCCTTCTCTTTTTGTTTACAAATATTTGCATCTGAATTTTTTATTGAAACTTTACTATTGTATTTAAGTTGTGTCATATTTTAAATTTTAAAAATTTCATGAATCCATGTTATATTGTACATAAGACCATACTTACTATATATCCTAGCTTCAAGTATACTTATTGAATCTATAATATTTGTATTCTAGAATCTGGAATAGTCAGAAAATTTTCCATAATTTGCACAACTAACCGCTTACTACAGTCTACAGGTTGTTAATAATACAAAATCACTAGCAAAGAGAAAATCAATAACCATGATTTAAGTCATCATTCTTCTGAAAACTCAATAAACAAAATTGTGTTCCACTCTACTAGTCTGAAGTCTTCAACTTCTTCCCAGGAGTCTCAGATACATCACGATTTCTTTCACGTTTCTTTGCAGTCTCAGTAGCAGCTTCATATCCACTTTCAACCTTTTCCTTCTTAGATCTTTTCTTTTTCCTACTAGAGTTATCTTCATTTCCACTAATCTCAACATTTTTCTTGTGTTTCTGCTTTGTTTTGTTTTGGTTTTTGTTAAAGCCATCTGAGCTCAGAAATGATGAACCAAGGGATTGGTCAATTTCTTTTCTCATTTCCTTCACATTATTTGGATTTGATTTATTATTATTTGAAGTGTCAGCAAGAAAGCCATCATTTTTGGTTGACCTTGTATCGCTCGAGCCAAACGTAGCATAAAATTCTTTATAAGTAGATTCTTTGGATGTTTGCTTTAACCTCCAATGATCAGGACTTGCAGCAAATCTGTCGCGATAGACCAAAGGCGTAAGTATTGCAGATTAGCTTGAATAAGACAAAGGATACTACAACGGTCTATCATATGTCAACACTCTAATTCATAAGCTTTAAGGTATGAACATCAAAAGCTCAAGCCCTGTTATATGCTCTTGTTTATGATTCTCTTTATTTGGGGACCAGATGGTAAAAAAATATTTAACGGAAAGTAATAGATATGAAAATTCCACGATACAGTAAATAGCCGAAAGCATACCCATCAACATCTAATTTCCTCAATAGGTAAATGCCCTGCTTTGTCTTTGAAAGTTCATTCCGCACGGCCAATATTTCAGACACTATAGTCTCTCTCAGCGACAGATTACAGGCAGTGAAGCACTTATCAATGGTAAAAACACCTGATGAGTTGAGTGCAACCTCTCCAAAATGCCCTTGTAGTCTACAAAACAAGTTATGAAAGACAATTGGAAAAGATAGAAATACTCAATACTTTTGAAATCTATTACATCACAACAACAAAATTCTTGATATTTTCAACTTGCTGAAGTTTAGAAAAAGTTAGCTAAAAACGATGGGAATAAATAAATATCCAAAACATAGGTTTTGGCAACAAGAGTCCACAGCTAAAGTTTTGGAATTTAACACTCATTTGGAAACCATTTCAATTAGCTAACTATTTAGTACTAGTCAAAAGAAATAACATCCAAAGAATCCTAGCCAAACTGCAACTTCAAATAAAATATATTAGATTTCAACCAAATAATTGTTCTCAGCTAATGCGCATGTATATGATACTAAAATTGAATGTAATAAAACATATGATGAATGATTTTGGCTTTTAAAAATTAAATAGACAACATAATCTAAAAATCATGTTTATTCCATTTATTCCTTTACCATAAAAAATGAATTTCACAGAGAATATAAATACAAGAAATATAGTTGAAAGACATACTTTGTAACCAATCTGCGCTTCTGTTTCCCAGGAGCGCCTGAAATCAGAAAAGCCTCAATAACATGCGATCCTCTTGAATCTCTCACCGCTTCAAGCACATGATTTGTGTCCATCAATGTTATACTGGTGATAAAAGGTTTTATATATTCCTGTAAAAATAAAAACGAAGGACCACATAATACAGCACATGAATACAATTTTGAAATTTATACATGAGATCAACTGATAAAAGGGAAAGCTGGTACTATTGTAGGCACTCTACCTTGCATACAAAGATTTAAAAGCACCACTCGTTTAAATAATATAACCAGGGTTAGCAATATATGTCTACGACATAGGTTTACATGACTCCCACAATATGCATAACGTGTCATCTAGGAAAAGGCTTAACCAACCATCGAAGACTTATACTACATAAGCATGCCACCACTCCACCCCAAGAAAAACTAGCTATACACAACATTTTCAAGTTAGGAATCTGATGGTTCCTGTTGCAACGCCTTGAGATGATTCATGTATGTGCATGCCCCCTCCTACCCTTTTAACAGTTGAAACCGAAAATAAAAATTAAAGTTCAAGAAAATTGCTTACACTATTAAACCGGAATATTGTCTGCAGGATCAGAGACCCCATGACATGCATTCTAGCACCACTTTGCCAGTTCCAATTGGATTTATCTTCACAAGTGAAATAGCTATCAAGATATAGTAGTCGTGGAACAATCCATTTTGAAGACTCGTCTTCTAAACACAGTGTTTTAGCAAGGGCTTCACAGCACTGCCACAAAGGAACAAAAAGACAATTAAACTTTTTACAAAGATGTGGAACAAAATTAAGAAAATATAATAACTTCATACATAGTAGAAGTACTACGATTTACGTTTTCATTTTTTATGTGGTCCTAGTAGACATGCATTTAGATTTTAGAAGCAATAAAATAGTTTAGAATGTACAACAGATATGTATATATGAATCCACTAATCATAGATACTGTAACTAAATAGCAAACCTTGTGTTCATTAATATGAAGTTTTTCGCAAGCGGCAATAAGTGAAGCAACCACTCCTGACCTTCCCATTTGGAAAAGACCCTCCATGTTTGGACCAAGTTCATCCCAGATCAGTTCCATCTACCAAACAATTGAAAAGGTTAAAACAAACATGGGGAAAACATTTTGCAAAGAGAAGTTATAATACAAATAGAAGTCATTAAAAGAATATGCAATATAATGCAACCAATCCTACACTGGAAAAAATTAATCAGTAGCCAGTATTAAATGATAAAGATCAAAAGGGAAGCAATTGCCAACAACTTCAGATGTAAAAGAAACTACAGGCAATACCAAATCTTGATCGCTTGCATGGGAAATCAATGCTTGAACAACAAAGTTCCCAAGTTGATGAGATGATAAGTCAAGCAAGGAATTCCTGAATACTTTTGTGAACAGTTCCTTGAACAAGGCCGCGGGAGACACTTCCAAAACAACCTGTAAAACATTTAGGAATCAGGAAAATTGATTACCTCAAAATCTCTTTAGAAATAGAATTTCATTGACGCCTCCATAATGAAAGGAAGGTACATAATGACCCGTGAAAATAGGCATCACAACATAAAGGTTGTATGAAGTATCAAAGAACAATTAACAAGATATCTAATGGTCAGACCATTGTTGTCCAAGAAACATTGTTTTGGGACTAACAAGTCTCACTCAATAAAAATACATAATTTGACAGTTACTTGTAACCTATGAAGCACGAATACTGACACGAACAATGGACACAACACTGACACGTCGATACCGGTAATAATTTGAGAAAATGAATTAATTGAATGTAATTAAGGTGTCGATGTAGTGTCGTGTCGGATATCAACACATGTCGGGAACCGAGACACGCCTTCAATCAGAGGTGTCGGTGCTACAGAGGTAATATCAAACTTTCTTTAATATTATATATGTGGAAGGGTTAGTTTGAAAATATATATAGTTTCTAGTAAACTTCTTTGTATTATTATCAAGCTCTTGCACTACAATAGGTAATTATAGACAGTTTTCCTCCTATAGGTTGCTCACCTCCATGAGATGGCTAAAGCCGGCGTCTTTTAACAAATTCCTGAGCTCCGGCACTACTTTATTCTCAATAAAGTTCCCCTCTGCATTGTTCTTATTCTTGCACCCAAGAAGGATAGGAATGACATCTAACAACAGTTCATCATTGCCTGCTATCACCCTTAGAGTTGTCTGCCATTAATAGAAGAAAATGTTGTGAGATGAAACGAATCATAGAGAAAAACTAAGACTATATTCTGGAACCACATGAAATGTATTTAATCCAAGAGGCACAATAATTAAGAATGAACATCGAAATCCTCTTCACATTATGATAAAGTTCTAAAGCAAGCTGATCCAAATAAATAAAGAAGGCAATATGTGAAAGAAGTTTCATCATATTATCAACCACATTTAGAGGGTCGGACAATATACAACACCGCACATGCTCTACAATATCGACCTTATCAAGAAAGTTTTACATTTTCACATGAGAACTTAATAGCAAAAAGGGCCATAACAAGCCTGATGGTATACAACTATACATATATCAACAAAAGTTAAACATGCCTGAAAAACCAAACTGCTAAATTGGTCGACTTGTAGGGACTTGATGCATTTACTAGCATGCTTTAACATCTCTGACACAAGTAAATTCAACAAATCTGGGAACCCAGACTGGAAATTTGTGGCACAATCGTTCTTTGAAGAAAAGTCTTTGGAATTCATGCGTTGAGCTAGTGCCGTTGTGGATTTTGACAAATAGAATCCAGACTTATCTAATGGTACTCCTTTACAAAGACAAAGAAGAGTCCGAAGCACATGGGAGCCGTAGCAGTTGCACATTACATCAACAGAATTGGCTGCAATCACCTGCAAAATTACAAGTTCCCATGTCAGAATTTTCATATAATAATTTACGATAAAAGCAGAAGAAAAGCCTCCCTAATATTGGTGCCAATTAGTCATCATCATTTTATAATATCTAACTATCTCTAGAAACAACCTGATCCACAACAACAACAATCAAGCCTGATACTGAGTAGGGTCGCTACATAGATCAAACAACGCCATAACATTCTATCATATAGCATATCTATTTCCAACTTATTAATATCTAGGTCTTTCCTTATAGTTTTTCTTAAAGTATTTCTAGGTCTTCCCCCGCTTCGAGTGATTTGCCTACCCTCCATTTCATCTACTCTCCTTGCTACAGAATCTACATGTCTCCTCTACATATATCCAAAGCACCTAAGCTCAGTTTCTACCATCTTTTCTACTATAGGTGCTACCCCAACTCTCTGTAATGTTGTCATTTCTAATCCTATCCCGTCTAGTCTTTCCATACAAGGCATCATTTGCATCTCTGCTACACTTCTTTTATCCTCGTGCTGGTCTTTTCAGTCCAACACAACACCGCTATGCGATAAAATGAAATTAAATAATTTCATATGAAATGAAATGACCTTGCATATGACGGTTAAAGCCTCCTCGACGAGAGGGCGGCCGTCGTCATACTGAAGATGATCAGCGAGACAGTTGAGGGCAGTCTGTGCAACATGAGAACCGGATCTATCCATAGCAATAAAGGGAAACTGATCGGCACTGCTCTGAAAGAAAGCACATAGGTTATCAACATCACATCCCTGTAGAATGGTTTCCAAAGTGTGACTGAGAATATAATCAGTTGCAATTTCAAATTCTTTTCCCTTAGTTTCTTCTAGGGCATTAGCACATATAAGTGATCGTTCCTCCAATTCAACACCTTCGCTTTCGAAAAGATTAGCGATTTCTGATAAGTATTTAGTTGTTTCGGGGTCAACTTGTTTCCTAATATGAGAACGGTATTGTTGTTGTTGTTGTTGAGGTGGAGAACTGAAGGTGTTTCTCCTGTGAGTATTTCTGTTGTCGAAGGAAGTAGCATCAGAAGACGTGGGACCTGTTTTGGGCTTCTTACTCTTGCGTCGACTGTGGAATCCCGTTGAAGGCAATGCTTTTGAACCCACAGAAACCATAACCACCCCTTCTCTCTCAGACTTGCTTACTCACGGTGGTGTGCAAACAGAACGACCGTTGCGTTGGCGGCGAGGTGTGAGTCTGTAAACAGAAGAATTTGCGCTAATACAGTGAAGAAGAAAAGGAACAAAATTAGGGCTTTTATTTCTTTTATTTGTTTATATATTTTTTAATTTGTTTGTTGTTTAAATTTTTTAAATTTTTTAAACTCACTCGATTCTTCTCTTCGTTATGAGCAGGATTAACATATAAAAAAGTTAAATGTAGTTTACCGATTTATTTATTTTATAAAATATAAAAAATTATAATATTTATTATCTACTATAAAACGGATTTAAATTATTTAAAATTTAGCAGTTCACTTTTAAAAATAAAATAAATAATAAATTAATCATGAGTGGTTATAATATTAATTAATTTATTTATTTTATCAATTTCTCACACTATTTAATTTTTGATATCATTTCATAAATAATTATTAATAATTAAAATATGTAAAATTATTTTAATAAATATTAATAATAATTATTGTCACGTAATCTCTAAATTGATATTGTTATTGTTATTTTTAAATTATCTGCATTTTTCTATGGAATATGCTTTTAAATTGCTCTCATATTATATTGTTACCGGCCTACCATTGTCCACACTAATTTAATAAATTATACAAATTGCCCTAATTAAACGTAGCATATTAAAACTTATTAATTAATATTTTCATTACAAAATTGATGATTTAGTATGTGGTAATTTGTTACTGTCTTCCAACAAACGTAGTTTATAATTAAAGTATATATTATCATCTATTAATTTGACATCTTCACATTAATTCCAATTCTTGCTGAATTCCACTTTCTTGATTTTCCAATTTTAATTAACATAAATTATTATAATTATTAAAATATAAAAGGTAAGTCTAGAAAAAATCTAATGAAAACTTATTGTCAAAAAATCTTTAAACTAATACGGTCAAACACCTACATTAATTTAATGGTGGATAGAGTTGGCACATTAACATTCCTTCATTTATCGATAAAAATTGTTGTGCACCATGCACAATCAAATTAACTTGTGCACAATAGCCATAGCCAACAAACAAATATTCCTTTGGAAGAGTACTTTTTGTTAATCTTACAACCAAAACGAAAGGAGGTCTAAAAATAAATTTAAGAAGTAAGTTAATCTTTACCGAATAAAAAATTAACTAATTTATGTACAATGTAAAAATATTAAGATTTTTAGTCAATTATAACAACTAAAAACATTACATTTTTATCATAAATTATTCTGAAGTCACCAATATGTATAGTTGCATTTTATTGTCTACACTTTTTATATCGAAAATATATAACTACAAATTAAACTCCTCCTATATTATCATTGAGCAATGATTAGAAAAACATAACATAATTAGTTTGAACATTAAACTTTGAAATTGAGATCCATTAAACTGTTGACAAAGCTACATCACATATAGATTTATAGATACATTCTGAAAAAGAAAGTAATATTACTCTGCACAAAAATCTAATCTCACCTCATAAGAAAGAAACCTCATCCAAGTTTGAGTCGTCAAAAATCAGATTAGAGGACATATAAATAAAATAAAAAGTGTACAGAAAGAATGTTAAACTATGATGTTTTGGATTCTTCAAGAAAACTTTGGTTATTTTCTTCGATAGTGAAAGGTTGAGAAGAGTTCCTTGGTGGATTTTCCTCAATGAACTTGATCAACCCTTTTTCACCACCAGGAAATCCCCCAGTTAGCCCCATCATTTCTTTCTCAAAACCATCTTCTGGAATTGCTACAACACTACTACCACCAATATCTGAGTTTTCTTCCCCTTTGTCATCATTGGATGTTGTTTCCTCTTTATGATCAACTTGCTTTTTCAGCTCTTGTTCAAGGCCTTTTTCTCCATTGCATAGCCCTCTTCCTCCCATCATTTTCAGTATGTTGAATTCGGCACGAGGTTGTGGTTGAGAAGTTTGTTTTCTGTGATGTGTTGTAGAAGTTTTTATGTGATGATGATCTTGGCCTAGGAACTGAGATCTCAGAAGAGTAGCAAAAGAAGCCATTCTTAACTTACCTGCTATTTGATAGTTACAATAAGAGGAAGTGAAGTTGGGTGCAAAAAGGAAAGAGTTTTGATGTAATCCTTTAACATGTTAATGAGTTTTGGATGTATAGTCTCAAAAACTATGATGAATAGATTCCTCATGCAATTCTAACCACAAATTAATATCTTACATAGTGCATCCAATAGGTGGTTGGTTGTCATTGATTACATCTATCCAAAAAATAGAAGTCGACCAAAGTTGGATCAATTGGAAAGAATAATAACAGGATGCACACATATAGACATGTGGATCCTCTACAACCCCTTGTCTCTCTCTAGTAAAATCACAATCATTGAATTAATCTAATAGTTGAGAGATCAATACTATTGGTCGTTAGATTAATCCGACAGCTAAGATTTGTCTGAAAGAATAGACAAGGCTCCAGACCTCCCCCCCAAAATCATTTTTTTTTTCTCTATAGTATATGCTATTTATATTGATAAATAAGCCCCTTATTTTATGCAAGAAACTGGGAAAACAATTATGCAATCACAACTTGAGATTCCAAATATCAAGTTTAACGCCATAATTCTATACAATCAATCAAAATGTGACCTATGAGCAAAAAATAATTACAGCATCATTTCATATTTCCATAATATAAACAAGGTATTACTAATTTGGAAACTCCAATTCAGTTCAATTCTTGCAGGGCTGGTTTATGGTACTTTAGCTTGTGGCGTGAGAACCATGCGCCTTCTCAATAAGCAGCTCAAGTCTCTGGTCATTATTATAGAGAAAAATGAAAAAGCAATTAAAGTATAAATACAAATAGCCAAAAAGAAAATTGAATAGCACAGTTCATAAGCCTCCTGTTCTGTTGTGTAAATCAACAAAAAATTATTCAATAGGAGCATGCTATGTAACTGAAGCCAATAAATGGTCAGTTGAATACAGTTTTTTTTCAATAGAAACACAAGTATGGTCTGAACTCTTGAGCAATGAAACAAGTGTAAACTAAGGCCTCGTTTACTTACTGAAAACATTTTTAATTTTTATTTTCTAAAATTTATGTTGCATTTAAATTGCTAACAAGGAAATGGAAAACTCGTGTAGTGAACAATTGTGATAGAGAGAAGAATGCAATTTCAGAAATAATGAAAACAGCGTTTTGGTATTATCAAAATTTCTAAAAATGATAGATCTGTTTTTAAAAATGGTAAAAAAGATGGTGAGAAAAATGTTGGATCTATATTCTCTTATGTTTATTAGTTAAATTGAAAATGAAAACTGGAAACATGCGAAGTAAACGGGCCCTAAGAGTTGTGTTTCCATTCCATCTAGTTGAGAGAGAGAGAGAGAGAGAAAGATAAGTTCTTCAATAGAATCCATGTTTTATTAAGATGAGATACTAACCTTTACTGATTTATTGACTTCTTCAATTTTATTAAGAAGCAGTCCTCCAGCTATTCTGCGCTCCACGGAAGAAGAATGCGGTGAGCCTATCAACTGCAAATTAGTGTAAGACAGAAGTCAATATGACTGAAATTCAAGCAATGCAATTGAATTGATACTACTACCATTTGTTTATGGCTTGACTTTTAACAGCAAAATATTATAAAGAACTCTCTCTCTAAACAATAGATAGTGGAAAGTACACTTTTCCAAGGCCTCTAATATATTTTGACAATTCTAATTAAAATATAAAAGTACAATTTTCCATTGATAAGCAATTATTTTCCATTGAAAATATTAGTCTACTATCAGATCAGTTATTGTTGGTCCATGATAACCTAAATCCTCAAGAAAACCTAAAGTTAGTTGACAAATCAAACTTGCTGTCCTAGTAACATCTTCAATAAACCAAAGCTAATTCTTTGAAATTCCAAAGCTCGAAGCCATGAATGCTCATATTCAACAACAACAAATATTACATGATATTGCTAGGTAATAGGACCTCTATCACTATATTTCATAAATTGTATTGATTTGTCTACAAAGTCTCAAAACTTAATGTGCACCTTCAACATAACCTAAAATTCTAACTCAAAAATTTGCGGGAAAAAAAAAAAAACATAAGTGTGCTTTTTACAAAGATCACCATAAGGCCTCAAATCATTCTATGTTAATAATGAGCCAAAGGATAAATTCATATCAGCTCAAGCTCAGGTTGCTATGCAATGATGATATAGACTAACTATGAAACTTTCTAATGGCCAAAGAAAAAATAATTAAATCTATGATATATAGTATTAGATTAAGGAATAATTATTTCTCTGCCCTTTACTCAACTGATCAAACAGTACATATATAGGCTAAAAAGAGAAATGAAAAAGGAAAAAAAAAATCCTATAATTAACCAGGAATCCTTAAAAATTAGCAACAATAATAAAAACAGAATGATTGACTACAATCTCTTAAATTACAAGATATAGCAATTTCTCATCAAATTCGGGATTCCCTTCCAACACCCTTCACAAGGGTTGCTATAGCACTGTTATAGTGATAACAGCATTCTAGACCTGGTCATTTATTGTATTGCTCTTAGAATTACAAGTTGAAACATTTTCAGTACTAATTCAATCTCATTGTCACTAGTGGTCTATTATTACCTTATGACTTCTAGATGATGATCTCAAGACGACCGGCCCCTCAGCCGTTGTTGGCATACGAGCCACGTTTTCGACATCTATGCTTGGAGCAAAAGGCTTCCAACTTTTACTTACATCTCTTGAGATTCTTGAAGCTTCTGTTATGATCACCTGCAAATCAATTGCATTATTTTAAGATGGTGACATCCTCTTTGTTAGCATTTAGTATTAGAGATGAAAAATTGGTTATAAGTTAGTCACTTAATTAGGTGTTAGTTACTATTGTAATTACTCTAGTTAGTTAGTTAGTTACAACTTTGTTACTCTAGTAAGATTAGTTGTTCTAATTTGGGTATATAAACTTCATTATACCTACTATTGTAATCATCTTTTTTATCTGATCAATACAAAAGTTATCTCTATTTTCCTCTATTTCATGCTTAATATCAATATTTTGCATATTCTATTACTTAGGTCGTATAATAATGTAAAAGAACCACAACAATATAGTAAATGTTAAGAATGATATTGAATATCAACATCTCAATCTCTAAAAATACAAACAATCTTGTTAAAAAGCATATTTTGTTTCACACCTTTCTCAAACTATTGGGGTCAGAAATTCCTTGAACTTGCAGTTCATCTACAGGAGAAGCCTTTCCATGAGCAATACTTTCAACTCGAAAAGTGTGGATACCATATATAGACTGCACACAACCTGAAAAAGAAGTGAGGAAATCTAGTTAAAAGAAAAATATAAGAGAACATAACAAACCTCATAAGGTAAGGTTTTAAACTTTCAAACTGAAGATGAAAGAGGTACCATGTTCAATAATAATATGAATGACCAAAGAAAGAGGTACACGCCTCTCTATTGTTACGGTCCCCCAAAAGGGTATATACGAAGGCCTTGACACCTTGACCAAGGGAGAAAGAAAAGAAAAGAAAAAAGTCACTTCTCAATCAAACTCATAAATACAACATCATGAACACATAACTATTGATATATATACCTTGTGAATTATTTCGGTACGTGTAACATATAATCTGCGAGAAGACAAATCCTTTCGAAGTACATATCTCCTAAACGGAAGGTAAAGCAACATTAAAAGGCCAATTCCCCAAGCTAAAACCAGCAGTAATGATATAGAAAGCCATATGACAGTATCATATTTAATATTATTGCTTGCAAGTTCTTCAAATGAAGCTGAGTAAACTATTTGTTCTGAATAATTTTCCTCTTCATCATTATCACCTAACTCAGACACAGGGTCTGCAAGTATTTGATCCTTTGATGATAACGGTTCTGATAGTCGATCAGTGTGACCGACCAACATCTCCTCAACTACAAACCATTCAAGAAAAACGAACACAAACAACATTAGCCCCAAAAGAACTATAAAAAAACCCTTTTATCCTAGAGCAAATACTACTGACATAAACAAAACTTTCAGAGTGAAATGTGAAAACTCATAAGGAATAATAGCAACTAGAATATGCTCATATCAATCAGATTGAAACCTAATCTGAAAACTTCAATCTCCAAAGCACTCTGCAGTATTTTAAAATACCCCAAAAAAATTTAAACAACCAATGAAACTTTAGCGTACTATTCAGTTCTAAACAACGTGAATTTTTTAGAAAGGCTAATGTGATTCTAGAAGCATAAAATTATTATTATTTTTTATTTATATTTTGGCCATTTTAGAAACATGTTTGCCTCCAAACACGGTTTTTAACCTTAAATTCTTGATTCATTTTTTCATGAATATATCAAACATGAATATTTTATTACATTTCACCAGCTTTTAACCAAAATCAATTCATTAAAAATAAAATTTTGTCTGCATAGAATCAAACACACTAAGTTTTCTACTTCACCAAACAACAGAATAGGAATACAAAGATTGAAGAAAACGGAACAGATTAATAAAATAAAAGATAAAGGTGAAATTTTTACCTAGTAATTTGATGAAATGGTTTGATGCAAAATTACTGATTGAGTAGGGTGTGTTATGGTGGGTAGGATTTGTTGATGGTAAGAAGTGGAAGTGGGAAAACACTGAAAATGGCACCAAACATTCAATTCAAAGGATGGTTGTTGTTGCTTTAATAGTAGTCTCCATTCCACAAAACTTCAAGTTTACGCCCTAATAATAATATTTAGAGGTATGGTACTAATTGTATTTCTTTTAACATGAAATCAACATAATTATATTTACTTAATTATAATATTTAATAAGTATGAAATATGCTGTTTCAGAAAAGTAATGGTGAAATTATATATTTTTGTTTACAATTAAGACCAAAAAAAATCTCTATTTTCATGTCTTTTTATATTATTAATGAAATATTAATTATTTTTTCTCTGTAATACACTTTTATTTATTCTAACTCTATTAAATAATTATCACATTAAATTTATATTGGAACTATAACCCTTATTAAAAAAAAAAAGATGTTTTTAGAACAATAATATTAAATAGAGTTGAATTTGATGATTTTTGCTAAAATTTAAAACCAATAAATTATACTGCCTTTTTTTATGTATGGAAATTCTGTATCTTTCATTCGCAATTGTGAAATCAATCCTTCGAATTTTGTGAAATCCATATAGATGAGAAATTCTACTCAATTGTTTTAACTCTCCATGTAAGTTGGAGTGAGTATTTTATTAAATTAAATTCATCAAAATCAAAACAATTAATTATTTTGTTGATAACTATGTCCTAAACGAGACACTCCTCCTAATAAACTAATTCATACATTTATAAAACTAGTATGTTATTTTTAGATATTTATCACAATTATTTATAGGGATAATTTTATACGTAATTTTAATAAAAATCAAATATCTTTAGTAATTTGACAGAGATAGTGTCAAAATTATCTACACTAACCATAAATATAAAGAATTAGACCCAACTCAAATTCAGGTTACCCAACTAAAATACTAGATGAAGGTGATTTGTTAAGAGTTCTGCATTATGCATTAGATAATAATATAGCCTGAATAATTATTATAAAATACTCGCCTTATAGGTTTGTGGTTTTCTTGGATTGAGACTCTCAATCATGTAAAATATTGAATTAGAAAACATACTTTTGCCTGAATGAAAAGAGAGATAAATTCTCAAATGTCTACCCTCTCCTGTGATTTGATTTTGGTGTTTGTCATCTTACAAAAGAAGTAGCTGAATTGCATTGTTCATGACTTCTTGTTCCAAAAGTTAAATAAAGTAATGGAATGGCTGAATTTTTGGATTAAGTATGCATATGTATTGCATATCATTTGTGCCTTTTATATTGCAGCTGCCTTTATGGTTTTCTTTTATCTTGTTTTGCTAAGTATGCTAATTAGGTACCTTATGCACTCCCATTGTTCTTTTTATGCAACATTACTGTTATGAAAACACTTATTCACTCTACTATTAAGTAATTAGAAGCTCTTCTTAATAGTATGCAAGCATCACAAATTAGTTGACAATTTTCGTTTAACAATGAATCACGTGATGGAAACATTATCATCTTCTGCAAATCAATACAATGTTAACTCCATTTGATTCTTTTAATCATTATTACAAATTCAAATATGGTTATAGGTTTCAAATAGAGAAGATAACCATGGATAACATGTAAAAAAATTCAAAAGTAATCTTGAGCAATCCATTTCCTAAAAACCAAACCTTAATTCCAACATAAAATTCAAAAGCTAACCTCATGTCAAAATATTATGCTGTGAGAATTTGATGCTACTAACATGTCAACATGACATGCCATAAACTAATCAAATTTAAACACATTATTATATTATAGGATTCACGGCGATAGTTTCTTCCTTTGATGTTTAAGTGGTCCTATAGTTATTCATAAATTATTTATAATTTTTAAATATTTATTAAATAAGTCGTATTACTAACTTTATCATTACACTTTAACAATACTTATTTAATTTACTGTAATTTATTAAGTGATGGTTGCAAACAGTGAAAGTGAAAGAGAAGAATGAAGTTGTTGAGTGATGTAGATTTATAACAACTTTGGGAATCTGTTTTGTAATAATGAATAAAAGAGTGTTATATAATGATAGTTTTTTTTGGGTAAACTTACATTTTGATTTTTGAATATGCAAGACACTATCACTTTAGTTTTCGATTCGATCAAAAACTCAAATTAGTCTCTAACTCATCGAAATATGTCAGTTTAGTAGCCGTTGTTAAGTTGACTGTTAACTTGTATGGGCGATTATGTGACATTTAATGTGTCACTCTCTCTGTCTTCCAGATGTGTATTTGATTAGATAGAGACCAAAATAACATTAAGTTTGAAAAAAAAATTAAAAAATAACTAACGATTTGAAATCATCTTCTTAACTTTGTACATCTTTCCTAACTCTAAATTTCTTGTTCATCTTCTTCCCTAAATTCACATAACAAATTCAAATACAAATTTGTAACCCCAAATTGTACAAAATAACATACATGTAATGGTTCAACTTCAAGCTGCTAACATCGAATATACAAGAAATGTTTGACTTTTCTAAATAATTTAATTTTTTTTATTCCTTCTATTATATTGTATTGTTTCAAGTCTAGTCAACTAGTAAGACTTTTTTCAAAGGAGAGAACTGTGCAAGTTCCAGAAACCTTATAGGAAAATTTGGTAAGAAGATGAAGAAATTTAGGGTTAGGGAAGATTAAAATATATTTCATACTATTAGTGATATTTTTTTATCAAATTTATTGTCTTTTTGGTGTGTGTCTAGTCAAATACACATGCGGGTGAGAGAGAGTAACACATCATATATATGTAATCATCCATGTTAGCAAATTAATAGAGCTGACAGTTAACTTAAACATCAAGGACTAAATTGACATACGTTTGAATGAGTCAGAGACTAATTTAAGTTTTTGGTTGAGACACAGAATAAATTGACGACGTCTACACATTTAAGGACCAAAATGGTAGTTTACCTAATAATTTTTATTGGGTTATTTTTGTTTTAATTCCTTGATTTTTTAGGAGAAATGCACTTGTTCCATAAGATGGAAATGGCAGGAAAAAGAATATTTTTAAAGGCTGAGGTAGCGGGAGGCACTTGATTGAAAAAACACCGGATAAATCTAATTAACCAATTGACAAATTGGTTAGATTTCACCACAAGCATGCCACACACTATTGTGATTCATTTGAAATAATTTTTCACTGAAACAAATTATCTTTTATATGCAACCTATTCTAAAACAACTTCCACACAAATATGGAAATCTTTGATGGAACATATGGATGTTACACTAGTACTCGAAAAAGAGGTGTGCCCATATATTTATCTCTTGTTGATGGTTTGATGGTGCACCAACCTGTGAAGTAAAAAACATAGGATGTGATCAGAAAAATGTGATGCTGAAGGCATGTGTTGGTAGTAAATTTGGCTTATATGTAATCTAACTAATTGTATCACCACATCTTGAGGTGTTAGCTCACTAGTAAAAGATTAGCCTCCTAATTTTAAGGTATCAAACTCAAATTCTTTCGGGAACAGTTGTAAAATGATTATTAATGTCACTTTAGTTAATACAAATTTCTCCCTTTCTCCAATTATTTTAAAAAAAGCTAGTAGTATCACCAGGTTTTATATATATCTCAATGGTTAGAGATATTACCAAATTAAGACTAGGTGCTGGTGCAGGTGTTGTGTCGGCGTCTTCCATAGTATCACTTGTGGTGTTGAGGGACTCTTGCAAATAACTATTGGTGCTGGAGCTCGTGCTTGATGTCTCATGTGCTTTGTGTTTGTGTCTTCTTTTCTTGTGTCTGGGGGGCTCAGATATTACTTGAAAAGAAAGTTGCAATCGGTGGTGGACATTACAGTCCACAACAGCTCATAGGTGATTGAAAATGACTCGAGAATACAATTATTGTATTATTCATCAAGTTTGACAATTTTATTCAGATGCTCACTTAAACACGAGGAAAAATGACGTGAACATGCTCTCTTACAAACAAAACATTACGTGGAAGATGTCGTGTATCTTATTGAGTAGCTTGGAAGGATGGTGGTGAGTAACAGGAAGGCAAGAGGGGTCCTTTGGTGGCTCTTCTTTCTTCTTCCTTCTTCTCAGCTGAAAGAACTCCTGCATTACATCCGCGCACTCTGTTGCCAATACTCCTCTTCTTATTTTTATCTTTGGGTGGAATGGGTGAACTGGAGCAGGAGGTATATCTCTTGCCTCTGAGACATTTTCTCCTCCATCAGGGAAAAGCCTGGAAAACAATTTTGGTCATTAGCATAAATATGATCATATTGTTTATTTCCAAGACAAGACTGAATTCCAGTTGAACTAGTTAAGGCTGAAAAATTGAACTTTCGCATGCATTAATGTAATTATAATATGTTGACAATGTGGTTGTACCACATACAATATATGATATGACGTCTACACCATGGTTATTGTGTGTAACTGCGTATTAATGAAATCTTTCTGATCAATAAATATGAGATTGAAAACTTTTTTTAAATGTCTATATTGCAGTTGAATATACTTTCTCCTTTTCACAATGAGTGTCACTAAAAAAAAAATTTGTCTCAAAATGAATGTCATTCACAATTTTCAATGCAATTTTAATTTTTTTTTCTTCTATACTACCCTTCAATAATTCTTATATACTTAACTTCCAAAATATTATTATATATTGCATTGATAATAGTGAAGACTCCGTCAATGATTAAGATGGGTAGTTTGATAAAATGACTTCTCTTTTTTTATTTTTAATTATTGTATTTTTTAATGTGTGCAAAAATTTTAAACGACACTAATTGTGATATGAAGGGAGTTCATTTTTAGCAAAAAATTGAGTTGCATAGGCATCACAATAAAGCAAGATATCCCAACCATCGGAATCTAGCATAGATTGTTGGTGTGCAGCATGTGTGAGTGTTGTAAACCCTGGAGTTTTGAGTTCAATTCAAAATCATAAAAAAAAGAGCATTATATCCCAACAGACTGTAGTTGAATATGAACTGCTATTCCATATTGCAATATATTCCAACTTCAATATATTTCATATTGTAGGTGAATATACTCCCTCCATCTCACAATGAGTGTCACTTTACATAAAAAAATTGTCTTAAAATAAATGTTATTCACAATTTTCAAATGCAACTTTAATTGTTATTTTTCCTATACTACCCTTCAATAAATATTATATATACAACTTCCAAAACATTATTATATTTTGCATTGATAATAGTGAAAACTCTATCGATACTTAAAATGGACAGTTTAGTAAAATGACTTCTCTCTTTCTTCTAATTATTGCATTTCTTAATATGTGTGCAAAAACTTTAAACGACACTCATTGTGATACAGTGGGAGTACATTTTTAGCAAAGAATTGTGTTGCAGAGGCATCACAATAAAGCGAGATATCCCAACCATCGGGGTCTAGCATAGATGGTTAGTGTGCAGCGTGTGTGAGTTTTTAAACCCTGTAGTTCTGAGTTCAATTAAAAAAAAAAAAAGGAGCAATATATCCCAACGTACTTTAGTTGAATGTGGACAGCTATTTTTAATTGAATTGTGTGTTTTTGGGTACTCAGGTCCTTTACTTATTATAATAATAAACCACTACATAGTAACATATTTGTGCTCATTCCCTCTTTTTCAAGAGAGTTTCTTTAAGACATGACCAAGTTAACCAGAGATAGCAAAGGGAAAATAAAGGTACGTCGAATGAACAAATCTTAAAGACTCTATGCCATTATGAACGATACAATGCATACCTAATCCAGCTACCATCAGCTCCAAGAAGCTTATTGGGAGCTCCCCACACAACAGTATCTACTCTTGCCTGAAGAATGGCACCAGCACACATTGGACAGGGCTCAAGTGTTACATAAAGTGTAGTTTCCTGACAAGGCGAAATTTTGTCCTTGAGCAAATAAGCAATCACACTAATTTATCAAGCTATATCAAATACAAGAAGTAATAGACTTCAACCATTTTTCAAGATGGATCACATTACTATGCGTCCTTTAGGCGATATTTGGTAAGAGAGAATTATTTCACCAAATATTGCTCTAGATGATTTAAACATAACTGCTGCAGTTATTGTGAAATTCATTATTTGCTTTAGGAATAAAGCCACAATTTAATCTATGAAGTATCACTCTCTCTCCAACTTAGTTATGGCTTAGGGCAAGGTAACTGAAATTGAGTCGTAAATTTTAATGCTTCATAAAGCAATTCAAACAGAATCGTCCCTGGTTTCTTAACATACTGAGTACTCAATTTTTATATCTCTACAAGTAAATAAAGATGAATAATGTTAGGGTGCAAATTATTGTGAAATTCAATCTTTGACTTTACAGAAGCATTTAATTTGAGATTGTTACAAGAGAGTTTTCAAACATTATTTATTAAAATTGGTAAAATAAAGAGCAAAACTTTATAAGGCAATCTAATTTTATAATAAACTCTCAATTAAGTCTCTGAAAGTATCAATCTCTCTCCAACTTAGTCACTAATAAAGTACAGAAAAACAATAAGTAGTCTTTAAAGTATGGAATCTGTCACTTTAGTCTCTGATGTTAGAGGCCAGTGGAACACATTTTCATATATACTTTAGATTGACGGATTTCATATATTTTAAGGACTACTATTTATTTTTGTATACTTTAGAGATTAAGTTGGAGAGAAAGTGATATTTCAGAGACTAAATTGACAGTTTATTCTTATCTTTTTCTTCTCTTCAAGTTCAATGTTTGGCTAAGTTCTCTTAACGGGGTTGCTGTTTCAGATTCGCATAGCAATTGAGCTGCCGTCGAGGGTTGTTTTCTTAGGGTCAGATTTACTTTTGCTGGTTCACTGCAAAATTGTTTTTGTTTTGTGTGGAAAGGATATCTTATCCTATCTCCGTATTTCTCTTTTTCCTAAATGGATCTCCTTAATAAAAAAAATTGCCACAGCCTATCATAAAGTGATCACATCCTAATGGCACCATTGCAAGTATGCAAATGGAGTTTGTTTTTGAATCTTGGACACCACATCAAGAAAGCTGTATAGCACCAGCTATTGTTAAGTAAACTGAGAACAGTCAATAGTTAAATTGGTAAGGGACTAGTGACTGCAGTCCAAAACTTTCCAGTTGACTAGTGTAAAATTAAAAAAAGTAAAAATTAAGGCCGAGTCAGTATTGAAATTAGAGAGTAGTGTTAACAAAGGCAGAAGGCCAAAAATCTACCATTTTAAGCCCGCCATTTCTGCTATAAAACACCATAGCGCCGCCATCCTTCACAATTTGGCCATGGTGGGTGTAAAAAGTTGCACCGCCCCAATCTGCCATGGCATCGCCTTGGTTGCTATTTGACAACACTGCTAGAGAGCTTTTGCTACACAATCTTTGTAACACACTTTATCTTTTCATAAAATTAATTTAAGTCTCACTAAAATAGAAGTGAGTCCCACGATACAAGTGGAACAACATGGTTTAATAGATCCGACAATAATTTCACCTAATAATAAAGAATGTAATAGAGACTGTATTGCTAGCATTTTTGCAGAAACTAAGTTAAAGAGAAAAGCAGGTAGTGTAAGGAAAAATGGGTTTGAGTTTGGTCAAATAGGTAAATGGTCTATTGTAGTTAAGCCACAAAAGAAGGCGGAAATTTGGGGGCCCTTTAGACACTGAACATGATCCACAAAAGTTGAATATAGAGAGAACAGAGAGTTTCAATAGTACGTGTCCTAAAACTTTATATACTATTCAGTATCCCATTGCCTACATCACAAATGCTCCCAACACCATTCTACTTGGCAGTTTGGTTCATGTTTGGTTTTGCAGTTGAAAAACTGCAAATCTAAGTTTGGACTCAAAGTAACTCTGGAGCTCCTTTGAGGAAAAGATGCATCAGTAACTATAAACCAAGCATGCACTTAGAGATATTCCTATTTACTTATCCTTCAAGTCTACCAAGCATTTTGCTGCCTTCATTAGGTTGAGGTGAAAATTATTCAGGATTTTGTACGTAATAAGTCTGCTACTATGTTGTCTATAGCACAAAAGTTGTGGAATATTCTCATTGGTTAGTTACTTAATGAGTTCAAAAATAATATAAGAGAAACACTTTTGAATATTAAACTTTGTCTATAACATCAAAATACACTTTTGAATTTAAAACCAGGAAAACTTACAGATAGCCTCCATGAGTGGAGAAGTTTTGAAGCTTCTCGTATACAGATCATCTCTGCATGGGCTGTGGAGTCCCGCAACTCTTCTACTCTGAAACAGATATTTTGATAATATAAATTAAAAATTGAAAGTAATTAGAAAGAATGAACTAATGCAATAATATTGACCCTTACAAGTTGCATCCTCTTGCAATAATTTTTCCATGCTGCACAAGAACAGCACCAACAGGGACCTCCCAAGTATCAGCAGCCTTTCTGGCTTCCAAAAGTGCTTCATTCATGAACATTTCATCAACTCTTCGCTGCTCAAATTCAACTTTATAGGCTTCTTCCCAGTCATCAAACCTATCTCTCAAAACCTGCTTGTTCCGCTGAAATTTCCTTTGTTTCAACTCTCCATCCTTTATCTCTGAGCCAGACATTTCAGACTTCACTTGAGCAATGGGTTCTTTTACTGGCACCACTGGTTCAGTTCTGGACATATCAGATCCACCAATATTTACAATTTCTCCTGCAATAGGTTTCCCTCTGACAGATAATGGAATTGGCGACTCCATCTTTTTTAAGCCAGAAGTAGTGACTTTCAAATCTTTTGCATTTCCCGTCTGACTAGAAAATTCCTCTCCAGCAGCATATGTGGTGCCTATTGATGTTGATCCACTTTCCAATTTATTTGGAGAAGATGATCCAACTTCAATAAGTTTTCCTTTGTCCTTCAACATTTTAGTGTCAGACACCTCTCCCTCACTTTGGGTATAACGAGCATATGAGGTGCCTGTTGATGTTGATCCACTTTCCAATCTATTTGGAGAAGATGATCCAAATTCAATAAGTTTTCCTTTGTCCTTCAACATTTTAGTGTCAGAGACCTCTCCCTCACTTTGGGTATAACGAGTGGCTGGTTTTGATTTATCAGAAGTCGTGGCTTGTGGTAACACACTTGTATCTTTCATTACATTACTTTTTCCGATTTCCTCATGCTCCTGCCCAGAAAACCATGTCTCACTGTCAGATTTGTTTGGTGAGTTTCTCTCACCTGATCTCCCAGCTGAAGTGGAGGAACTGGCACGTGGTGAATTCCAACGTAGTCGAACAATATCAGCCATCATACTCCATAGGGACCTTCCTGTTCTATTGACAATTGGTTTAGCAGTTTCATTGTTGATCTCTGGTTTTTCAGCTAATTGATCAAGCTCAACAGATGGTTCTTTTACATCCCACAGTTTGTCAGAAATTTCATTGGCACCAGGAAACCCAGTGGAACGGCTAGAATCACGATTCTTTGACTGAGAGTCAATTTGAGTGCCTTGTTGCTTTGAACTGTAAATCCGATTATCCTCAACATCAAAGGCCAACTTTGTTCTGGAAACTTCTATCTCTTGTCTTTCTGAAGTTGTGACTTCATGCCTGACCCTCTCCACGAACTCATCAACAAACTGTTTTGATGATTCCTCTAAACGATTAGCTGAACCAAGCACATCTTCTGGAGTCATGTTAATAGAAGGATCGCTATACGACTTATCACTACCATATTGGGAATGTGGTCCTGAAAGCATTGCGGGACTTCTTCCTGAATTGTCATACAAAGCAGAAGAGCCACTTTCTGAAGTTTCAAGGTAGACATTAGGGATTTCAAACCCAGCAGTGTGTTCAACACGAGCTGAAGCTCTAACCATTTGGGAAGAAGAAGGGATTGACATTATTTCAGAACTCTTTTTACCACCTTCTGCTAATATAACCTGTTTTCCAGCTTCAGAGACTGAATTTAATGATCCCTGGAAGCTAGATTTCCCTCTTGAGGGAGTTTCATCAGAAACTGATAGTTTCCTTGGTCTTTGGTGGTCAGTAGCAAATTCAAAAACCCTTTCTTCAGTTTGGGAAGAACTTTCTCTAGTTTTAACAGCTGATTCCAATTTACTTTTTGGGATAAATCTCATCTTCTCAGAAGTTATTTGAGAACTAGAAACTTGTTTTTCATCACTGGCCCCGCCATCCGATAAAGTGCTGAGATTTTCATATCCTTTGTTATGTTGAACACTCTGAGTTCTCCTTCTATCAGTTTGGAGCCATGTATCCCTTGCATGTGAGCTTAAGTATGATATTTCTTCCTTGTTCTTCAAAATAGATGTATCTTCAACACTTCCATGAGCTTGTGATAATTCAGAAAATTGTTGGTATTTTCTTCTTCTGTCTTTATCATGTGTAATGATCTTCTCTCCTTTATGGTGTTGCAAATCCACTCCCTGGGCAGAATTCAATACTGAATTCTTTTTCTCTCCCATGTTCTCCATCCTAGTATCAGAGGTCCTTTCAGTGTCTTCAATTTTTAAATTTCCTATATAATTCTGAGGATTTCTCTCTATTACATCCTTTGTTGTGGTAGAAGTAGAACCAATAATTTTTTTATTTTTATCGCTTGTTTCCTGTAAAAGTGTTTCTGATATCTCAAGTTTCCCTTCCTTGCTACTAAATGTCTTCTTTGATTGCAAACTTTTCTTTCCAGTGGTAGAAGTAGAACCAACAAACTTTTCATGTTTGTCACTTGTTTCCTTAAACAATGTTTCTGACATTTCAAGGTTCCCTTCCCTGGTACTAAATTTCTTTCCTGATAATAAATTTGTCTCAGTTTCGTCACAACCAGACTCTTGTGTATATGCAGATTGATGCTTTCTTCTTTCACCTGTTTGAATATATGCCTTATTTGTTTTCTTACCCAAATGCTCTACAAAAGATGAATTGTCTTCCTCGCTATGGACTTGCTTCTGTGAAACAGAAACTTTTCCATAACCAGATTCATGTATTGTAGATTGTCTTGGATTCATATCTTGGAGCCCTCTTATGGATTCTGTTTCCTGAACGGTTCCCCCAGTCAGCTTTTTTTCAGACTTCTTTCTTATGTTCCAATCAATGTCCGCATCATATACAACTCTTTCTTTATTTGAAACACCGTGCGCCTTTTTTGGGTCAACTCTGTGTCTATTGAATTCTTCATTTACTTTTTCTTCCATACAGTTTACTTCATCCTTCTCATATCCCAGTGAAAATTCTTCCAAACCCATCTTATGCTGCACATCCAGGTCACTCTCAAAATCTCCTGACGAAGGCGTGTAATAAGATGAACAACTAGACATATCTCTTTGTTTCCTACAGTTTTCAGCTTTTGAAAAGGCTTCCCTTTGGGTGTCAGGTTTTTCACACTCTCTTCTCAAGTCTATCGAGGATGCTTCAGGTTTCTTCAAATTTCCTTTTTTCTTTGATTTTATTTGCTCACTCAAATTCAAGTGTCTCTCTCTAATCACATTGTTTCTTTTCTTCTCGGCTTCCATTCTTTTGGATGAAGACACATCCTTCAATTTGATACCTGTAGCATCTTTATCTGCTTCCTCACTCAGAAAACTGAGAACTAGTTCAGAATCATCAGAATCAAATGAAGGGGAATTTTGTCTCCCTTTCTGTGAGGCTGAGCAAAAACATGTTTCCTTTGTTCTCCTTCTACTTCTATTACAAACACTGGTAGAACACTTAAGGTCATAACAGCCTCTGGCAAGACCATAATGAACCCGAGAAAAGTACAGGTCTTCGCCTCTAAAAATCAACCTCCTAGATGCTGACAAATGAAGGAGAGTGGACTGCCTCAACCCATATAGAAGACAAGGGTTTACGGGTACTCTGTAAGTGGAGAGAGCACAACAAGCACGGCATGACAAACAGTGTGATGAGGTTGTGTCAAATCTTTCATAGCAGAGGTTTGAGTAACCATTGGAAGATAAAGGGAATGATTCTTTGCAGCTAACACCATATATGGTTGAGGAAAAACATGTGTTGTGCATAGTTGCATATGCCTTCCCACCAAGTGATGACAGAGCAGGAAGGCTGCTTCAATTACAACTGTGTTACTGTGTTATGACAAGTACAGGAATCATGTCAAACGACACAGAGTTTTCAAGTGAATCACAAACATCAGAATGGCGATATGCATTAGGATCTCAAATATTGGAATGATGAGCATGAATATGTAATGTTACAAGGCTTTATTTAAAGGATTTAATTTGTAAACACCATTACCGTAAAGGGTTTTTACACTGACAATCAATCATAACAATCATATCATTAAAAACTTTCGACTTTTACAATAACTATTAACTACTTCTAAAGTCACGTATATAAGTGGTTATAATGTGGTGACAATTATGAAAATTAATTTCTTATTTAAATATGTGTTTACTCTTGGCACAAGTTGAGGTTATCCTAATCTTTTCTCGCTTTCACACCATGTCCATCATCTTCAATATAATTATTATCCCCAAACAAATCAACATTAACAGTGGTACAATAAAATTCTACCTATCATGCGATTTCACACCGTTGCCATTATGTTCTATATATTACTACTCTCAAAACAATTGTACAAGAATCACTAATCAGCAACTAGCTGAAAACCATGACTAAACAGTGACACACAAATATGGAACAGTGTCTCAATTGAAAATTCATACACTACATTACTAAAAAAAAGGAAAGGGGAGTCATTGATTTGCTTACAGTTGAAGAGAGAGAGTGCGAGATGGATGAGTGCGAGGAATTAGGTTTTGGAGATGAAAATGAGAATTATAATGTTGGGGTTATGGAATTAGATGTTGTGTGTAAGTTGTGATTTGCGTGATGGGTCTCTGCAAGGAGTGGGTAGAAAGAGAGAGAGAGAGAGAGAGAGAGAGATGTGAGATTGGGAAAGCGCTGAGTCGTGAATGGTTATCAGTTCATTAGATTTGGCTTCTTCTTCCAAACACACATCACACAGCAATTGTTGCCATGTGAGACACACAGAAAAAAACTTTTTTTTTTACAAAAGAGACATACTGTTTTTTTAACAAAAAGACACAGAAGCGGTTTACATGGATCGTGGATAAGTGCTTAAAGTTATAACACAAATAGATTATACTCTTTTTCACATATAATTCTTTTTTTCTTTCTATTGAAACATTGACTTAATTTATGTAAGTTTGATAAAAATCAAATCAAATGTGTTTCTCAATCTTCAACTCAGTGAATTTGATACTAAACCATTACCATGTCTCAACCATAAATTATGTGTAGTCCTTATTGCTGAAATCAATTACGGTGGGATTCTTCTTCACGTATTCGATAAAAATCAAATTGCGAGAGTGTTATATGATACTTCATCTAGTCATTATTATAAATAATAAATTATTTTTAAAGAAAATTAGGTAAATGTAATTAATTTTTTAGATTTTCTATAAAATAGAAGTTAAATTTACTAATTGTTCTTTTTTAATGTCAAACATTTAATTATCAATATTAAATAAATGATGTATTGAGAATAATAACATTAAAATTGGTCAAAAATAATTAAAAAATTTCATAAGAGTGACCAAGATTTAATATCTTACTTATAATAGTGACCGATATTTAATACATTCTTTTTTACTGTAATAGTGACCAAAGGTAATATGTGATCTTGACTAAAAAAATTGGATGTTGAATTTTAAAAATTTAATTATTAAATTAAATATAACATTATACGTTTATATGTATTTTAAGTTATAAATTTATAATTTAATCACATCAAAAATTGCAAAACCATGGATAGAAGGAAGAGATGTGGTGGTTTTAAAATTTTTGGATTATATGAACCAAAAGTCCATTTGTTTGAACTTTTAAAATTTTGTCAAAGAATTCGAATTGAGGTGATGAATAATATTTTAATTTAGTTTTTTATTTTTTATTTTTGATAATTTAATACAATACATTTGTATACTATTAAAATTTTAAGATAATACTTTTAAAATACTAAACTTTTATACTATTAAAAAATATTTAAATATACCACTTTTTTATAAGATAGGACTACAAATATAGTGTGAAACTATATATCATAGATTTGTTTAAATTTTAATAGTTGATTTTAAATAAAGTGAATAGTTTTGTTTAAATCTCAATAGTTGATTTTAAATAAAGTGAAACCATATTAATTTAATAAGCAAATCGTTTGGATTTCAATTTCCTATGTAAGCAAACCAATGACCTTTTTTCATATTTGATTCAGTCATGACTCAAACATGAGAAAATTTTGAAATCGGCTTAATTGATCTCAACTAAATTTTTATATTTATCAAATCATTAGTTTAATTTTTATATCTTTAGACGAAATTTACAATATATACAATTAAAATTTAAGTTAAAATAGAGTATATTTTATTAATTAACTTTTTAATATAATTTTTATATATATATATTATTTAAAAAAAATATATCTGGTGGAGTTTGACATGGTCATAACTATCTCTTGTCTCAACAAAGATCCACCAATGATTGCTAAAGCTTTTTATTTTTTTATTGATCATCCACTCTTCAACGACAAAAGTGTATTTGTAGTGATTAATACATATTTGGAGTATTATTTAGACTTTTATAATTGTGAAGGATATACTTGAGACGTTGTTGCTATGATACACATGTATGTAAATTTACCAAGTCCATCCTTCATTACATCATAACGGTTTCGGTTTACCTAACTCTTCTGAAAGTATCAACTAATGTTATGAACTAATATTTTTATTATGTCTGCAACCATTCTAAGAGCATTTTCTACCTTATCTACCTTATGCGTCAATTGCTGTAGACAATTTTTGGGGTATACTGAGGAGGTACCTCGACCTACTAGATGAAATCAAAGAGGATTGATGCTCCTTTTACACTTTTACACAAGCAATCAATAATTTGATTGTGGGTCATATATGATGGTGTTCTTATATATGGTGCACATATAGAGACAACTATTTCCCGAGACATTTTTGTACGAGGTTGGATCAAGTGAGTTTGAAGTAAGGTTGTCAGACTCAAGATTTTATATAAATTCACAGAGATTATGTAGACTCGATTCATAAAACTAAATTATAAACTCATAAGATTTTACTTAATATGAAAGAAAAAAAATATATATATAGATAATATATTATTATTAAAACAACAATAATTTAATATTTTGTCTCTATGATAAAACATCAATATTTTTAGATAGATAAATATATCAAGAGAGAATTTTAAAAAACAACAAATTCATATAATCGTGTAGTAATTATCTTTTACAATGACATTAAAAACATAGTTTATAATTTAAAAGAAATATATATTACGTCAAATCATAAACTGAATTATCAAATTTCTCTTCAGAATTATAAATTCCGTAAACTATTAGTAAAATTGAGAATTTTGATGATTTTATTAATTAGTCCATATAAACTCGTAAAAATTTACTAATTAAAGAGAAAACTTACATATGAGGTAACTTGTTTTGTAACCAAAAATCCTAAACTCATAGGAGTTTATCAACTTTCAAACCGGTCATGAGCCAATATGGATGGACATGTACAAAGAATTCCTTTGTGGCCACGCGATATAAATAGGCCATTTGATTTTGACCACTCTAAATGATTTGGTCGTGCGGTAACTCTTTCATTTTTAATACAAAGTTTAATTTCACTTTTAGTTTGTATATTTTTACCTTTTTATGAAATTGATTTTAAATATATCACTTATGATTTTTTATTTTGATTTTTTTACTAAAAATAATAATGTGATGCAGTTTAAATAAAATATCATGTAATACGATACATAAAATAAAATTATAATAAAATTCTTTAAAAATATATTTTTCAACTTCATAAAATTTTTTATTTATATAAATTAATTAATGACATATAAATAATTAATACATGTTCTATATCATGAAATTATACGTCACATCATTTAAAATATGTCAAATCGTTATTTTTTTAGTTTAATTTTTTTTTTTATAAATATACAAAAATTACCGAATTTTAAAATATGAGAACTGATTTTGTGAATTGATGAAAATAGATAAACTAAAAATACAATTAAACCTAAATATTATTACAACAATAATACCATGTTTCTCTTCCAATTTTTTATATTCCATTTAATAAATTATTTTATTGTAGCAAAAATAAAAAATTAGAAACCAAATCAATGAAAGTAATTTACATTGTTAGTGGTAATCAGAGTAGTGAAATCCATTAGTTTTATGATTCGAGGTTCTACATCGTGGTCCACAATATCAATATTTTCTTCCTAATCAATGCATATTTATTGTAGATAAGCAAAAAAAACTACAATAAATTAGTGAATGTAAATTGAATTTATGTATAATATATTAACTTTGTTCACGGACGTTATATGAATTTAGATTTTTGTAATCTACACTTTTGCAAAAAAGATCACTCAGTCGATATAAAGTTGGTGTAACTAAAATTTAGAACAATGTATGCCTTTCTATGAATTCATTTAAACTTGGATTACTTACAACATAGACTCATTTTTATATTTTAAAAGTTGTCTCAGAACTTAATTTATGCACACATACATGATTACAATAAATTCAACAATTACAAGTTTTATATTTTAATTTTTTAATAGCATATATGTGAATTCATACTATTCGTAAGTATAAAAAAAAACTCAAACATAAAGACACTCAAAAGATCATCTACATAAACATATCTAACCAAATATTTAAAGAAAATTGTATACTTCATTTTAACTTTCGTCAAATTTATTCATATTTAATAGATATTTGTGAAAAAGGTTAAAAGATAAATAAATTTACATCTTTAATAGAACTATTTAATTTAACATGAGACAATGACAATGTGACATAAAAAAATACAAATTTTAAAATATATTTACTATTTAAATAATATTTTTACTTTTATATATGATGTTTAAGTTTTTAAAATTGATGAATGTATTATAAAACAAAAAAATAAAATTGACGAATAAGGTGATATATTTAGAAAAAGAGCACAGTGAACAGATTAGTGTAAAACTATTTTCTTTACCATTTTTCTCTTAGAAAATAACTAAAAATTAGAATAATAAATTAGTCATTGATTTTGATATTTTTTTATTGTAATTATGATTAAGGAGTATTTGACTTTTAAATTGATGATTCTAAAACTGGATTGGTCATTTGGTCGTCGCCATAGATTGGTCGAATACTACCGAATCAGAGAAACTCGGAATCTGCGTACATGAAACGACACCGTTTACATCATACAAAGAGAGAGAACATATTCCTTCTCCATCTCCATCTCTTCGCCATTCATTTCCCACAAATTCCTCTCTCTTCAATCCCTTCCTCGCCACTTATTCCTCTTCTTTCCTTTCAAGGTACACACACTCCTTTTTCATCAACCATTTCTCTCTTTTATACCTTTAATTTTATTTATTTATTTATTTATTTATCTATGTTTATTGTAATATCTGTTTGTAAAGTATGAGTTTTGGAGTGTTCAAGTTTGAAAAAATAGATAGGAGTTCAAAGGATCTGTGAGATTTAACTAGGTAAGTTTGTTTAATAGAAAATTATGACAACTTTTAATTATACCTATTCATGCATGATGGTGAATTTTATTGATGATGATTATGGAATACAAAAAGTCCTATTCATATTTCTCATGCAGTTTTGTTGTTTTCATGTTGTGCTATAATGTGGCTGAATCAACTTTTGGAGGTTTCATGTTTGTTACTTATAACATGTACTAATATGTATTTTTACGCATAAAATTCATTCAGCTAATGTTTAAATTTTAGTGTTTTTGCCGACAAAAGCTGGTCTAGTTGGTAAGGAGTTGTCTCATATCCCACAAGGATGTGAATACAACTCCCGCTGCCGACCCGCGGATCTCATTCGTGTGTAATCTGAACGTATCTTTGTCAATGCTCTCTGACCCTGTATGCTTGCTTTGACCTTGACGAGCTCCCAGAGGCCCAACTTATCTACACTTGTTTTTTTAAATAGTGTTTTGTTTTGTTTCATATTGCATAAATATAGGTTAATATTTGTGATTTATTGCAGTTAAAGTTATCAGTTAGTTATCCTTCTGAAGCTGTTATTTCCTGGTGATTTTCATGTGCTAGGGAGTTCTGAAGTACCATGAGATTTATCTTTTAAATCCAACAAACAGATGGATCACAAAGAGCATATTGCAATTTTTACTACTGCTAGCCTTCCATGGTTGACCGGAACAGCAGTGAACCCTCTCTTTCGTGCTGCATATCTTTACAAAGAAGGGGACAGGAATGTCACCTTGGTGATCCCTTGGTTATCTTTGAAAGATCAGAAAATAGTATATCCAAACAATGTTACATTTGAGTCTCCCTTAGAACAGGAGAAATATATCCGTAAATGGCTGGAGGAGAGAATTGGATTTGCATCTGGTTTCAGCATCAAGTTTTATCCGGGAAAGGTGATAGCTTCTCTCACTGTTTCTACATTGTCGCTTAATAAGAAATATTGTAAACTCACACACAAAACCATAGAAAATAAAGGCTGTAGCTGTTTAAGTTTGGCTATAGTGTAAAAAAGTTATTTTAGTAAAATGGTTTGCTAATGAATGAGGTTTTTAATGAGAATCTGCAACCTTAAGTCACCAATGTTATAATAGTATTATAGTAATATGTTTTTTTGTGACATACTTGGTCTACAGTTTGGGGCATTTGTCGGTTTTTAAAATTCTCCATTTCTATTTTATTTAGTAATCATTTATGTGCAATTATGTGAGACCTGAGTGTTTTCCAATTGAGATCATGATAAATTTTTTATATAAGTTGTGCTAATTTATGATATGCTTACAATGTAGTTTTCTAGAGATAAAAGGAGCATTCTTGCCGTTGGCGATATTTCAGAGATCATCCCCGACGAAGACGCTGATATTGCTGTTCTAGAGGAGCCTGAGCACCTGACATGGTATCACCATGGGAAAAGATGGAAAACTAAATTCAAGCTAGTTGTAGGAATTATTCACACAAATTATTTAGAATATGTAAAGAGAGAGAAGAATGGACAACTGCAAGCATTTTTACTGAAATATTTAAACAACTGGGTTGTTGGTATATATTGTCACAAGGTAAGTTATTTTATTTTCACAGACAATAATAAATATGTACCCGATGTTTTCCTTGGCATACGGACCTTTACGCTGAATCTAGAGCTTTTGATATTATTGCATTTTTTATTTTTCACCTGCAAAGATAAATTAAATGATCGTCTTGTCTGCCTCATTGCTTACAATTGGATTATCATTTGATGCTATTGAGTTAGCTTGATGATAAACAATAGAAAATTGGGGTTACATTCTCAAGTTGTATTAGTAAGTATCATTGCAGTGGGAAATGAGATTTTGTTCTTATGATAAGTTGTAAAAATCTACAGTTATCATAAACTTGTCGCAACCATTGCATGCTTTCTCGGTTTGAACTGATTAGCTGTATGATTGCAGGTAATCAGACTATCTGCCGCCACTCAGGATTACCCTGATTCCATCGTCTGTAATGTTCATGGAGTTAATCCAAAATTCCTTGAGATTGGCAAGAAAAAAAGAGAGCAACAACAGAGTGGAGACAATGCTTTTACCAAAGGAGCCTATTTTATTGGGAAGATGATATGGAGCAAAGGCTACAAGGAGCTGCTCCAACTTCTTCAGGATCACCAAAAGGAATTAGCTGCTCTCGAACTTGATTTATTTGGAAGTGGAGAGGACTCTGATGAAGTTCAAAAAACTGCAGAGAAGCTTGAAATGACTGTTAGAGTTCATCCAGGTCGTGATCACGCTGATGATCTATTTCACGAGTAAGTTTCACACTTATCCCCCGCAGGCTCGCACTATGTATTTTGTTTGAACATTTGTGTGTTTGGATTTGAATTTGGTGCAGTAACTGTGTCACAGTTATTAATCTCAACTGTCTGATTTCAAATTTAAAGTTGAGATCGTTTAAAGCTGATTTTATTGTTGTGTAATCTGAGCCGTCCAATCTCATTAACAACTGAGATCATTTACTGCATGTAAATGTATGTTTTTCCTATAGCAGGGAATCCAAATCCATGTATGTTTACCTTTTAACACTTTATTTCCTGTGCCTCAGTTTCAAATTGTTTCTTAATCCAAGCACAACAGACGTGGTTTGCACAACAACAGCAGAAGCATTGGCAATGGGAAAAATTGTTGTGTGCGCGGACCATTGCTCAAATGAATTTTTCAAGCAGTTTCCGAATTGTTGGACGTATAATAACCACAAGGAGTTTGTTGAACTCACACTTAAGGCATTGTCTGAAGATCCTGCCCAGCCAACTGATGCTCAGAGACATGACCTTTCATGGGAGGCTGCCACAGAACGGTTTCTTAAAGCCATTGACCTCCACAAGCCATCTGGGAGAAAACTATTATCAAGAAGTACCTCAAATTATATGTCTACTTCGCTAAATTTGCAACAGACAGTCGAGGATGCATCAGCGTATGTACATCATGTAGCTTCTGGGTTTGAGATATCACGAAGACTATTTGGTGCCATTCCACATAGCTTGCAACCTGACGAAGAGCTGCGCAAGGAAATGGGGTTTGCTAATACCGATTCGAAATAAGGTTTAAAAAGAATTATGTGAACAGTAGTTAAAATTCTTTGTTTATTTTGTTTCTAAAGGTTCATAATGGTTTAGCATCAGACAAAGCTTCTATTACTGTAAATGTTGGAGAATTTGACAATTTCGCCTTTGTTTGTGGTAATAAGTTCAACTCCAACCCTATTTAAATGAAGTAAGAACTACACTTAACAAAACATTAAAAAACTGTAGTTGTTGAATACTTTGATTACAGACCGGCTCAGCTCAGCTCACCAATGCAGCTGGTTCATTGTTTTATAATCAGTTTTTATATTAAGTTGGCTCACTTTGAGAATTAAGTTTGTTAAACTAGTTTTTGTTGATTAATTTTCTAGTTCTGATGTTGTGACAGATGGATGAATGGGAAGTTTGATGTTGTTTGGTTTAAGTTTTATGATTTTACGCCTTCTGTAATTTTGTTAATACTTTTGCCAACTTGTTTAACTCATGATATTATTGAATTTAGTTGGAGTGATACTTTTGTATCTACATGGAAAATGAATGGATTAGGATGCTGGGCATATTACTCTGATAGCTGCTCTGTACTATGATTTCAGAATGAACATAGATATTTCTTGAAGAATATGCAATTGAAGAGCATATTGACACGAAGAACGTCACAGCTTTTATTAGCATTGCCATAAAACTTTCAATCACTACTTGTTATATATTACACTATCTAATTGGGACTGATATAGTCCACCTCAAATATAAGCTAGAGCAACACAATACTATCTAGTTGATTGTCTTGTACGGGGAAAGGTGTAATTAAGTTAATTAATTTTTGAAAATGCTAACAAGTGTGAGTTTTTTTTTTTTTTTTACGGAGACAATTACTATTGTTAAGTATCTAAATGGAGAAAAATATATTAGAATTTGTGTAATTCATATTTTGTAACTGTAAAAAGTGTTATTCTCTGCTTAAAATTATTTTTTTATTTTCTTTTTAGTTTGTTTAACAAGTGCCTTTTCAAAAGGAAGAGAAGAAATTTGATAAACAAACAATAATATTGTTAAATTGTCATTGTTATCTTACTGAAATCAATTACAATATGTTCACACAAACAATATATTGATTAACACATAATCTATTTTGATTCTGGAATAATGGCCTGATTGTTAAAGTCTTTTAAAAAAGTGAATTTCTCCATATATTTTTAAAAATGATTTTTATAAAAATATATTATAAATAATAAAAACTATTTTGGATTCATTTTTTAAAGATTAAAAAATTAATTTTGTTATTTAATAATTTAAATATTCATAATTAGAGATTTAACATTATAAAAATCACTTTTTTTTTATAAAAAAAAAAAAAGAAAAGATATTTCTCAAAAATAAATTTTACGAAAAATTTATCAAAATAACTTTTTTTTAATATTATTTAAAATTTTATTATTAAAAAAATTGTAATAAATAAATAAAATTTATGATAAATTATTTAAACTAATTTATCGTTTGAAATTTTATTTTTAAAAAGTTATAACAAAAAGATGGATTACAGTCAAACTTATTTTAAAAAAGAAACAGGGTCCAATGTATGTTTTATAAACACGATATATGTTTTTCTATGATATAAACATAATATTGCTTTGTACAAAAAAAAATTACAATTTATATTGATTAAAAAAAACACTATTTATTCATATAAATTAAAATATTGTACTTATAAATAACATAGTTATCAAAGATATAAATAATAGATATTTTAACAGATTATTTATTTTAATACACAATAATTGATGGATGATACATATGCAATATTTCATATAAAATAATATTTGAATTAATTAAATATGCGTCTCCTCTTCTTAATCATAAAAAATAAGTGATTTAGGATATAAAAAATTCCTTTATCTTTTTTTTTAAAAAATAAGTGATATTCACATAAGCATATTTTTTTTTGTTATTTCATCAGTTAAGTGCAAAGTTTGGTATCTCCATCTCGTTACAGTGTTTATTTTATCCATATTGATAGATTAATCTTAATTCAGTATTGACAGATTCAATCAATGTCTTTAATGTTGCGGATCTAGATGTATAAGTATTCCGATCACTTTAATTTTGTCAAATTTATAAATATTTTTTAATTTTATACTATTAATCGGGATGTTGTGAGTTTATTCACAAATTCTTTCTTTTTAATTTTTGACAAATTTGCATTGTTGTTTTTGATTGATATATTTCCTTAATTTGAATAAATGCATATTATTTTTAATCAAAAAAATTATCTGAGTTTTAACATATAGAGTCTCTACCCAAAAAATACAATAGTAGTATATGGAATATAATACAATCATGACTTATATATGCAATTAATCCGATCTTATAATTCTAGAAATTTGAATATAATTCATACAAAATAAAAAAAAAATTAGGTTTTAGTTCCTAAAATGCAAAGTTATTTATTTTATTTTAGTTGCTAATATTTAACATCATTAATTTTTTAACGGATAAGTAGTTAATGAATTTAAACTTAAATATAAAATTAGTTTATGCAAATGTAATAATTTTTATTTTAGTGCATGTATTTTATAAAAATCATTTTAGTCCCATGTCCAG
>NC_021162.2:60697207-60714707 GCF_000331145.2 Cicer arietinum | reverse complement strand
TTATAATCTAATCAAAAAATTAGAGTAAGTTGATTATCCAAACTACTACTTTGTAAATTAAAGAAATTGTCGACATTGATTACATGGAGAAACCTTTACTACTAAATTGATAAAGAAAATAAAAGAATTTTGATCATTTATAAAATTTAATGAATCTTTTTTAAAGAATTAGTACGAGAGACACATTATTACATCATTTGATATAATTTATAATTAATTATTTTCAATCATGCTCTCCTCATCCTATAATAATTGAGTTACTTTATAATTTCATAATTATTAAAAAATATAAATAAATAAAAATAATATTACTTTTACTCTATCATCATAATTTAATACATGTACACTATCAATATCATAAATTAGAAGATATTGTACTATATAAATAATACTAAATAAAAATTACAATTAAAAAATATATATTAAAAAAATCATTAATTTAAAAAAAAAAATTTACAAATGAGTTGACTTTTGTGCGATGAATGAGTAATAATACTAATCTTTATGAAAGTAAGCAAAGTGCAACAACCACCTCGGAATTGAAAACCAGTAATAATTGTTTCATTAAACTCAGTGTTACTCTTTCGGCATGGTTACTTGCCAGTTGCCACCTCAGAACAGAAGCCCAAAAAAGCTAACCTCGCTTTCAAATTCATTCACTGCCCCCACAAAACAACAAAACCAACTACTTTAGGATCGCATTGTTTTCTGTGAATTCCTTTCACTCCCAAATGCCTGACACGTGTTCTTACCATGTTTAATTGGATCATTTCAGCTATAAATAAAACCTTTGTTTTCTTTCATTTCCGAGGGTTCTGTTTTCTCCTCTTGTTTGAGACACCAACTTTGCTTACTAGGAACCTTACTTTTGTTTGAGGATCATCCTTGAATTCAATGGAACAAGGTTTTCTGTTACCCGACTTTACTTTACCATCCAACTGGAAGGATCATCCTCAAACTAAAGTAAGTTTTTTTTTTTGTTCACTCACTCACTCACTCACTCAGTTTCTTCAGTTTAGTGCAGTATACTAAAGTAACTACTATCTTAACGAGTGATCGTGATTGTGTTTGATTATACGTCGGGTTTCACCGTTGAAATTGTAATTTATATTTTATTTTTAGAAAATATTGACACACAAATTTCACGTCAAATTTTGACTGACAGATAGTTAACGCAATTTAGATATATGATCAATTATGTTTGGCGGAAGGTTAATAAATAATGTTGCAATTTTGTTATCAGCGGAAATGATGACGATTTTAAAAGTATTTAACCATATTTTTTAGAGTGTTAAAGAATAAAGACTAAATTATATTTGCAATTCAATGAAAAAAATAAACGAAACTAAAATGATTCGAAGATCAAAGCATCTTAACAAACTTAAGAGACCAGATGTGCAATTTAGTCAAAAATAAATGATATATACACCAAAAAGTTATGGTAATTGTGTCGATAGATAGTTAATAAATTGCTACCTCTTGTTATATTCATTTACCATGTAGAACATCAATTAATTAATGGTATATTTAAAATTGTGTTAACCATTCAAATTATTGTAGTAGAATAAAGTAGCTACTTTGTTTTAGAATTAGTTTTGTGAGGTTGGGTTTGGATGAAGGCGTTCAACTCCTAAGTTGAAGAAGTTAATAAAGATCGTTGAATGTTTCTTACATGGTCTTGCAGCTTTTAAGTCTCGTATCAGTTTCTGTTGGTTTGAATGCTTTAAACTTTGGAATTATGATTGCAGTGTTACATAAATTTGGACACTGGGGATGTATTCTGTTATAGCGATGACATGCTTTGCTTTGTCGATGCCCCTCCCAATCAATCTCCGTTAAATGATGTGAGTTTTTAGTTCTTTCTCTCAATTGATACACGAAGTAGTCCCAAACTTAATACAAAGAAAGGAATGCTGTAAGTTATTACATTTCTGAAATTGAAACTATGTAATTTGTGGTTTTAGGGTCAAACCAAAATGGAAATTGGGGATATACCATCTGCAACTGACACTCTCTCTGATTCTTCTGACAAAACAACTCTAGCGATGAAAGCTGCTATTCAAAAAGTTTGTTTGTATTTATTTATTTATTTCTGTTTATTCATTTTGTAAGTTATTGCATTTATGAAAATTTGAAAATATGTCTGATTCTAGTGGAAAACTAAAATCAAAATGGACCAATCATTTGCGACTGAGGATTCATCAGATTCCTCTATGAAAACTACTGCGGGAATGGAAATCACTTCCACAAAGGTGAGTTTTTTAATTATTTTTTCTGCTCATTCTTTTTGCTTACCAGAATGGTATATTTTTTTACAACCTACCTCTCTTAGTAATTGCTTTTCAAGTTGCATGGCTTTGAATGTATGCAACATGTCAAACCTTGTATAGTAGTTATGGTTTAGCATTTGTTTCTTTCTTCTTCAATATTGAACTCCCCTTAAATACAAGGTTAGTAAGAAATTTATGTTGTTTTTTAGCCTCTGCTTTAAATGGGAAGTTTTAAAAGGGGATGTATTTTCATTTGTAGAGTAGATTTATATATGAAAAATCATATCTATTATGATTGATAGTTTTTTCTTTGGTGAAACAAAATCGTCAATCGATGTTTGATATAGAAATGCTAGCAACACACCATCTATCACTTCTTTTGAATACACTCTCTCGCTTATCGATTGATATTTATGTGGGTCTTATCAAATTTAAGTGGAGGCTACATGGTTTGGGGCGACCCTGGTTGCAAATTAGTGGATTTCACTTGACTTTCAACCATTAGGAGGGTGTGAGTTTGAGAGAGAGAGTGTGAAGGTACCTATTGGAAAGAAAATGATACATTATCAGAAAAAGATCAGATGGAAACAAAAAACCTAATCAACTTTGTATCTTTGAATACTGTTATATGTTTGTTAAAGATCTCGTGCTTCATGCATCATGTAATTGTAGATTTGTATTATTTATTTATCTATTAATTCTCTAAACTTCTTTTTGGCGGAAAAGAGACTTTGATGATCCATTCTAAGAACCCTTGGATTTGATCTCTGAGTAAAGCTGGAACATGCAGTAAGTTATTACATATCTAAAATATTGAAACTGTAATTTGTGGTTGTAGGGGAAAACTAAAATGGAAATAGGGGAGAATTTGTCTGCATCTGAGGAATCATCCATGGAAACAACTCTAGCAATGAACACTGCTTCCAATAAAGTGTGTTTCTATTTCTTTCTTTCTGTTTATTCATTTTACTTTACCAGGATGGTGTGTTTCCCATATCAAATCTTGCATAGTCATGGTTTAGCATTTCTTTCTTTCTTCAATAATGAAACCCCTATACATAGAAGGTTAATAAGAAATGTATACATTATTTTTTAGCCTCTGGCTTCAAATGGGAAGTCTTAGAAGGAGATAGATTTTCATTTGTAGAGTAAATGCATGAAAAATTATATCCAATATGATAGCGGAAATAGATTTTGTAGTTTTTTCTTACGTGAAACAAAATGGTCAATCTATACTTGATAGAGAAATGCTTGAAACACACTATCTATCACTCTCTTTTGAATTATTGGTTGATATTTATGTACATCCTATCAAATTTAAGTGCGGCGCAAGTACATGATTTGGTGGGACCTGTTTCCAAAATATTGGATTTCACTTGTACTTCAACCAACAAAAGGGTGCATATCCAAGCCAGAGTGCTAGAGAGCTTTTTGTTATTTGTTAAGACTCCTCTACTTGATATCGAACATATTAATCTTTGAAGTACTTCTTATAAAGAATGCAACCCAGCATATATCTGCTGAAAACTCTCTATAGTATTTATTGGCCATGAATTTTTTCTTAAAAAATTTATTTGGATCATCAATGGCCACACAATATGCCAAATAAAGCTTGCAGTAAGTTATTACATTTATAAGAATACATGCCAAATAAAGACTTGGATTTGATCTTTGAGGATATCTGGAACATGCAGTAAGTTATTACATTTATGAAATGTTAGGTTAAAGCTAAAATGGAAATGGAGGATGAATCATCTGCAAGTGAGGATTCATCTGATACTTATGAGGCAGAACCATATGCAATGGAAACTTGTCCCGAAAAAGTGAGTTATATGATAATGGAATAGATTTTATAGCTTTTTCAGTGACAGGAAATAATTAGCTTGCAAAGAATTTGATATTTTACATACTGTCACATGCATAGTATAACATCTTATTCTCAATTTGTAGGTTGAAGATCGTATAGTAAGGAAAAGGCGTTGCGGAACCTGCGGTGGACTAGGACATAACCGACGAACCTGCTCCTGAGCAATGTGAAACCTTAATGTTCTGATTCATATTAGTTTGTGAGAACAAAGTCTATGTTCCATTTGTTTTAAGTACATGAGAATATGATGACATTCAGATTAAGCATGGTTTATGGTGATTTCTTTTTGTATGCATATAGCCGTGCAACATATTTGCGGCATCATTTAGTTTAAAATGATGTTAGTAGTTCCTTTCTCATACAAATTTACTTTCTTCCTTGCTTGCTTCTTATTAACAAAATTGATTATTGTAGATGGTTTTTCTTTCGTAGGCTATTTGTTAGAACTACAATAAGCCCTTGCTGAGTTTAGTTGCCATGCACTCAGGGTAATGGAGGGGAAATAATTTAATAACATATTTTGTATTATTGAGAGAAAGAATCTCACTTAAAACCACATGATATTAAATTTAAGGTTAATTTATTTGATGCTTTTTAGAATTTACAAACACATCTCTGTAGGCTCATCTCCAAATCCCTCCAATAAATTGGAGGAGACCTGAAATTTCAAATTGACTTAGGTGGGGTTTTACTCTCCTACACTAGCCTATAAAAAGTTGAAACAAATAACTTAAAATTAGAAGACTTACGTACATTTATTTATTTATTTTTGAACATATAATAATTTTTCTCCTTAAAATAATAATGGTTGTTTATGATATAATTTATTGATTTTAGTCTCTAATATATGAATTATACAAGAAACTATAATTAACACACATTTGTACCAATTATTACTATAAGAAACTATAATTATTTCTTTTAATATATATTCGTCAGAATTAAATTGGTATCATATAATTTAAAACATTAACACACATTTGTACCAATTATTTGTGGATGTTTCTACTTGCCACCCCTACTACTATACCTCTCACTCATACATTTTTAGTAAAAATACAAATATATTCTTTTGATACTAAAAATTGACAACAATTCAAAATATCATCACTCTTCTAAAAATTCGAAACCTTGAAAAAGTAAATTTGAGAGAGTTCTGGATTTTTCAATATACCAATATACTTGGCATACGAAACTATGTACAGAATTTGGAGATGAAAATGTTCAGTATATAAAGTTTTTTCAAAATGAAATACTCGGTATCGTTTATAATACTGAATATTTGGTTTTTAATAAAGTCGGTATTCAATTATACGTGTCAAGTATTTTGAAAATAAAAAACATATCGAAGGAGACCATATTGAACAATAGCATACAGAGGACGAACACATGAAACATGATCAGGAGGAGTCGGAACAGAGTCAAAAGGATCCAGAGCATGGCTTTCCTAAAGGACCATATGACACATCCTTGTTGAGATCATACAAAGCACCATGTTGCTTGGTAGATTATGGCTAGGAGAGATAATTGGTTTAATAATTAGTGTTTTTTAATTATTTATCAATGTATCATTGAAATATTTATTTTATTGTATTATATATATATAGGACCGTGTGCTTTGAAGGTCGATCACCCGTGGTCTTAAAATTAAGAAGTTTAAGCTTAGTGACTTGCCCGAATTTGTAGATGAGTGGATTGAAAGATCAAATTTGGAGCAGTTGATTGAGTACCTTGACGATGGTTGACTATAATCTTGTATCAGCATTCTTCGAAAGGTGGCATAGTGAGACTAGCTGGTTTCACTTGCCTTTTGAAGAGATGACTGCCACTTTAGATGACGTGGGAGTCATCTTGGATGTTCCTATCACCAGACACTTCTTTTCTCCACATATTGATATGGCTAGAGCGGCATCAGTGAGAATATTAGGGGTGTTGTATGGAGATGCAATTGCACAGACTCGATTCAACAAGGGTGCTCGTTTCAAATTGAATTGGTTGAAGGATGAAGTTTTTCTAAAAAAATTGAGACACAAATATCAAGAGGCTACGAGGGTCTACCTTATTTATTTGGTTAAATGCTCTATTATGGAGGATAAAAGTACTACTCTAGTAGATGTAAAATATTTATTTTTATTTTGCAATGTGGTGAACTGCGACAATTGGAGATGTACCTAACTACTTTGATTATGTTGTATGATTACCTTGGTGACACAAGCAGACATAAAACTAGATAGAACGATGGATATATGATTCTTTTACATGTATTTTATTTTAGTTTTTTGTGTTCATATTAATTGTTGTACTTGTATTTTTTTTTTACAATGTTGGATATACGAACATTTTCCAACCATCTATAATAAAGGGGACTCTGGACCTGTTTCTACTGGACGTCCTCATTCTTCTCAGGGGACCATTAAACATACATTTCTTGGTGGAATTGTAGAATATCAACGGAGGTTGGATGCACTAACGATTGGTAATGTCATATCCACACATTATGTGGATCACAAACACACCTATATCTTTGATGTGTGTCGTTGTTTAGTGGCTACTTTTTATGTGTGACACAACCGCGAAGTACTTGCTCGAGAGGTGTTTTTGTCAGTTTGGATATATATAGAAAATTCCCTTTTCATCTCTTATTCCTCCGCTACCTATTGTAGACTACACATTTATGAGTAGACATGTAAGCATTTTGCAAGCCATCTATCACACAACAGTGCCATTAATTAACTTACCTGGATGAGTGTGTCAAGGTTTATATAGAGTGGTTTTAAAGGGCTTCACACCCTTGTCTCATTCTTGGTCCACCTGTTGCACCTCCACCTCTTGCACATCCAACTTTCGACACTTAAAAAGGAGGTTTCATATGATTATTGATGATTTGATAAATAGTTTTAATTATCTTAATCCATATAGTTCAACTTATGATCTTGTTTCTCATGCATTATGCTTAACACGTGGTGGATCTCTTAAGTAGTTTAGCATTTGTTGATTCCAGACTTGTTATCAAACTTACTTATTAGTTTTTGTTTGTAATTGTTGTTTAATACGTGACAGATTTGTGTATTCGACTCATTTATCACTTTTAATTACGACAACTTATTTATTACGTTGGACGACAACTTACACAATAATAGCTTTTAAATACAAATAATCTAGCCACTTCGCATATTTTACACAATAGTAGTTTTTACATCAAAGAAAATATGGATCTTAATATTTCCATTGTTGTAGGCGTGCTATGTTGGTTGTTTCCCATGCTCTAGCGTCATCACTAAAAATTTGGCCAATCTCATATGATTGGTGGCAACAAACTATGTGACTTCAATTTTAGCAACAACATATTAAATTTATTACTATTATGCAAAATATTCTTAATGGGATGAAGATCAATTTATTATTACATCCAATGATTATTGTTGACAAATCCAATGATTATGAGACAGTGATGAGAAACAAGTGCTTCAGGTGCATCTCTCATTGGAAAGAACGTCAAGTTCAATGTATTTGACAATAACACCAAAATATAGGCATAAGCTATCACCCTAATTCTGGAATGGTCAACCATATATCATCCTCCTACTTCCCCAAGTTAGTTATTAGCGATGACCCCTTATTTCTTGAACTCGTCCATTGAATAATGAAGAATACAAACCAATGTGTGTATTAATTTCCTTGTTCAATTGTTGACAGACTAATGACCATGACTCTTCAGTCCAACCAAGTAATGGTGAAATAACCCGAAAACTACAATTTTCATTTGCCTTAACATTAACTACATGCTCAATGGATGGATGAATAAATGGAGGAAATTGATTAAAATATTGTATAGATTGTTTCTTTCATGATTGCTGATATGGTTGTTTTCCTGACTTTTTGATATGATTATTCTCCTGACTTTTGAGATGCTCAAAACATGAAGGATCACAATGGACGTCATATTCCTTCAACTTATTTCTTTTTTTAACTCCACATTTGGTTTTAATTTTATTAGGCGATGGACACATAGAAGTTGTATATGGAAATGCAAGTTCATATACCTTACTCATCAATGTCATTTTCCCAATAACATCTAGTGTATGAAACTGTTTCCACAATGCATCCATCCCCATTGACGTGTCCAACTCGGGTCCGAGCTTTTCTTCAAGATTAGCCTTCATTGATAGATTCCTCCAATGAATATGAATTGTGTCTAATGGGATGTGAATATGTTTAATCTTATAATATGATAACTCACAAGCACTAGGTAATCCATGTGTTGTTCTTATTTCACAATCACATGTCTCTTTGTCAGTACCGACCAATTTAACTCTCAAATATTCTTTAAGAATGTGTTGTATAGTTACCCTGGATACAAACTCGAACAATCTCCTCAAAATTAGATTATTGTGCTTGTGCGCCACACCATTGATACTTTTCTGATACGACACTATAACATTCTCCAGATGTTACTTCAAAGTGTTGTTCACAATGTCCCAACTCCTACACAAGTCTCCTTTAGTATCTTGCAACATATTTTTTTTTATCATCCAATGAGCTGATTCAAATCTATACACAAATGAAAAACACCTAAATTTAAACAAAAAAGAGAAGATAAACAACTAATATAAATAAAAAATTAAAAAATAAACTAAATTAGAAACTTTGCAGTTTAGTACCTGTTGGTTGTTGTGTTTCTTAAATGCATAACATGATTTGTCTAAGTCAGAACAAAATTTCCCTTGAAATGAGTTGATCATGTATCTTTAACATAATCAACAAAAATGATAATACAAACATATACTAGCTTAAAGTGTTGCATATGTCGTTAGTAATCCATCATACTATAATAATAAATAATCTTATTCCACAAATTTGTTACCGACTCTTGTCTTTCCTTCAACGCATATTGCTTGCATTTGGCTCCAACATGTTTGTTAACATGAAAGCAACATAACAAATTTATCAATGATGGAGATACTACCTCAAGCGCATTCGTCATGGTAAAGTATTCATCAGTCAAAATCACTTTTGAAATTAAACTATCTTTCAAGAATAAAGTTTTTAACTTCTCTAACACTCAACAAAAATTATTTTGTTCTCATATTCCAAATGAGTAAATGCTACATTATATGTTAACTTTGTTGAGGTTACCCGTAGTACTTCAAACAATGTTTTGTATGTATTTGGGTGACACATGAAATTGTCCTTATTTCGATCTTACTTCTATTCTACAATTTTTTTAATTTTACCTCTGTCGTTCGAACATACACTCCTAATGAAACACTCATAATGAAAATTTTTAGATCCAATTCACTCCCATAAAGTACAAAATTTTAGGTATATAATTTTTTTTCAAAATTTCCAATTTATAAATAACATTAGAAATTTCAGCATTGCAAAAATCTAATACATATATTCATACTAGAAATTTCAAAATATAAATTTTCTGATAAGCACTTGTATATAGGGAAACAAAGAACGGATTTTCTATGTCGAAAATTTCTAAAATAAAATTTCTGATTTTAAATACATATTGGAAATAAAAAAAATACTTCGGTTCACATTAAAAAACACATGAAAAATTTATACAAAAAGTGACAAAATGTGAGAGTTTGAGTTAAATTGTGAGGAATGAAAATCCAATTGTATGTCATGTGTTGGTGTTGCATGAAAATACAGTAAGGTTCTTTAAGAGATAAACCATGGAAGCAAAAAATAAATGAGCTTCAAGATAGCAAGATAGAGTGAGTTCTATTTAATGAAAAGTTGGCTGTTAGAAAGCTTTTATGGCCGCCTATTTCCCATTTTGTTATCAACCGTAGAATTTGTACTAGACCCGATTACGTAGGTCATAGATTCACCTATATATTCTAGACTCAAACACAGAAAAAGCTCGTGGAGATGCCGTTCAATCCAACCGATAATTTATTAGAAACTTATCAGTTCCACGGCGGCGGCGGTACTGTCGTGGAGGAGATCGGAAAATTAATCGCGGTTTTCCACTGTGAAAACAGTGATCATGATCCACGGTTCCACTGGGAACCAGATCAAGCTTTCATTTGAAGAAGGTGGAGTTGATTCGATCAAATTGGAGCAATGACGGTAAAAAACGGTGGATCTTCCAGATTCAGATCTGGAGCCAGCAGGTTATGATCGGTAACTGAATTTGATTCAATTAGATCTGGATCCACCAGATCTCGGTGACAAGCTCCATCGTGATGTGCAATGTCTCGCGGTTTTGACAACTCTCTGTTGGAGTTCACCTTTGTTTATGATGATTCAAGGTGGTGGCGTCTTTGTTTACATGGTTATGGTGAACCTCAATTATGAAGATGTGAAAGTTGACAGTTGGGAGAAATAGTGAATATCTCCACGTGATTCCTTTTTGATTGAACTGTATTGGAGATGTACTTCTGAATGGCATTCTCAATTAGTTTGCCATCCGAATCCCGAGATGCTAATATACAGCCAGTTGGATTTGCCTCGGGGTTTTGATCAAGTGGCACATGTAATGCCAACGGGTTGCGTGTTGATGCATTTACTTTGTTTTTGTAACGATTTATTTTAAAAGAACGCTTTTTGTTATATGGCATATGACAAAATTTGTATTTTGATTATGACAGTCTTCAAATAGATTATTACTTGATGGGTTGGAATATCATTTTTTGAGATTCTAAATGCTGAAATTGAGAAACTTGGTCGAGAGCTCTTCAACTCGAAATTAGTCATCCGCCATATAACAAAATGTGTTCTTTTAAAATCGTTAAAAAAAAAAAAAAGAGTATGTCCATCAACACACTAACCATTGTCCATTGACATGTGGCACTTCATCATACCCCGAGGCATGTGCAATGGATGTATATCTTGAAAGCTTGGTTTTGACATGTTGAAAGTAAGTCCCTCTTCTGTTATTTATTTACTTTTTTGATAGATAAAGTGAAATATTTTATATGATGGGATAGGCTAATTGTATAGTTGAATGTTGTTAATGGTTTGACAATCTGTGATTTTTTTTTGTTTCTATGAATTTCGTTTACTTATAAACTTTGTTTTTGTTAATTGTAATATGTCTCTTTTGTTACTTTTGGGCGAATTCATTTGCAATTGCTTATTACTCATTACTTATTGCTTTGTTCTTGTTTATAGAATTGTGTTTAGTTTGAGCAATAAATTTACCACATAATAGATAGGTATGTTGTCTAAGTTATCTATTGCACTTATGTGGTGGAAGATCTTATGTCTTTTGAGTTGTTAATTGTTATGTAGTGTTTTGCACTGCTTTAGGATCATATATGACGAAATTTCCATGTTTACCTTTTAATCTGTCTTTATGTTCTCGTTTCATGACATTCATTTTGTCTCTTTTATTATCTTCAGGTGTTGCCGGTGGAATAAATTATCCATAAATACTTCTGAGGACTTTTGTGATGGAGTTCAGGTCAAACTCAAAGCCAATCTATACTCGAGGGCGAAACCTGGGGATGTAAATGTAAGATCAGGAGCTAGGCTTGGGTTTCGTGTATTGATAGTGCATTATCGTTGTTGATGTGTATAATAATTGTATTCACCAAATGCTGAATTATAACACTCTCCATGAATATGATGTTTTTCTTTGTAAAGATTAACTGTTGTAGTTAATGAATTCCTATCAATTTGCATTTTACTTTTGATTTGTTGACACATTCAAACTGCTTCCAAGATCTGGGTTTTGGAACAAAGATCGACGTTCAATAGTGAAGGAGAAAATTAGATGTTGGGGATATTACACAGCATTGAACCTGAAAGTAATATGCATTAGCTGGGATGTCTACCATCTAGTAGTATATGATATTTTGAGTGTAAAGTTAAATAGAGAGTTCGTCACTATTTACTAAAATTAGCAATTTAGCATTGCTTTATAGGATTTGTATGTAATCTTGAAGCATAACCTCCAAATAAGACACTTACATAGGTTGTTGATCAAATTATCCGAGATCTCAAAGCCACACTAGAGAGAGGATTGTAACTCCGAAAGGGCAAATGTTTGACCATGGTAGCAGATACTAATGTTGGATATGCAGGTTCAATGATTGGTAGAAGTTAACTTCATATTATATGTATGTCTTAGTGGAAATCTCATCATATGGAAAAACAAGAAACTAAATATAGTTGTCTTATTAGGTGCTGACGCTGAATTTCAAGCTATGGTGCAAACAATAATACGTGAAATTTATTTGAAGGATAAGTTTGAAGCTCCTATGAAATTGATTTGTGACAACAAAATATACACAACATTGCTCGCAATCTAGTTCAATATGAAATAGGCTGATGTTTCTTTATAGAGCTAAAACCAACTGATAAATACTTGAAACTAGGAATTGCATTGCAGCCACTACAAACTCCTAATATATTGTTCTCATACAAAAACATGTAGCCAACTACAATAAATCCACTTAAAGCTACATATTCTCCTATAAACTAGGTAAAATATTTCTAAAAGTATTTTGTAGTATTAATATATATACAATTTTGATTTTTATGGAAGTGGTAACTAGTATTATACTAATAGAGAGAGTTGTAGGTGCAGCAGGTAGCAACAATGGATGAGATGCAGATGAGGAATGCAGGGAGTAAGGTGATATTTAGTAGTTTACTTTCACTAAAATACCCTGAAATTGTTATTGTAATATCAGCAATTACTCGAGCGAAAGTTCCGGCTTCTGTTGACAGTAATCCTCCATTGAAGGTTCCACGAGAAAGCCTCGACGACATCATTTTGGATAGAAGTGAAAGGTTAACTCCTGGATTTATCACGCAAACATAACATATGAAGCAAACTTCTGCTTTAGATTTCAGAAAAATGAGAAACAATTTAATTTACAGATGAAACTTAAGTGCTGTTTCTGTAGTTCATTGATTATAATATGCCACCTTTGTTAAAATTTTCAGTTAAATTTAAAATATTTATGTTTATACTATTAGAAAGTATGACTTGAAAATATTAAAAAGAGAAAATAAAGAATTGAATCTAAGTTTTGTCATTAAAGTGTCTTAGGGTCTGCGATAAGAAAAATTAATTTTGAATGAATTGTTTGTACAAAATTGTATCTACAAAATTGTTTCTGGCTAAAAGTGAGTTGAAAGGGAATTAGTTAATAAATTCAAGGTTAAAACTCAATTCTTGAGGCAAAAGTTTTAATTTCTAACTTCAGTTAAAGTCAATTCTTGAGGCAAAATCAATTCTGCTCAAAACCAATCAAACATGTCAAAATCAATTCTAAACCTCTAGAATCAGTTTTGACTTCTCCAAAAGTGGAACCAAACATACACTTACTTAAATATCACAGCAGTTAACTTAGTTCAAGTTAACTTTTAAAACTATCCTCTTGTTTCCTTGTTCTTATATCCTCAATAAGTAAGAAAGAACCAACCTGTAACAATTAAATGCACTCTGTTTTCTGCAATCATTAGTACTTAATTATTCTTCAAGTGGGTTTGGTTAATTAAAGTATAAGCCTTGTTGCATGGTGAATCGGTGATGCAAAGTTGTCATCATTTCTTCTATCCATGTCTGTTTTTGTTTATTACAGTATAAGTTTAGGATATTATGAGAATAAATTACCTTCAAGAACTTCAGCAGACACAAAAGTGATAAGGGCTGATCCAACATATTGAATTACTGAGTAGGGGATTAATATTTGGAAGCTTAAGAGTAGTCCAATGCAAACCATGATTTCGGATGTCAGTAGAACTTGCCTGCAAGTACATGACAGACCATCAAGGAAAGATCTAAAATGTGAGAAAATAAAAAGGTCATTCAGACTCATCACATTGATATATGGCACAAATTCCGGTATAATTTTTACATCAACTCACGTGAGCCGATGCACAAATAAAATGAGTTTGTATACTCTATAATAAAATAGGCTCATTCACTCATTAATAAGAAACAATGAGTATTACAAAAAATTAAATTTTTATCTAGGTATACCTTTCTTCAAACATGTTGCTGATGTAGTTTCCAACAACAATATTCACAGGAAGGACAGTAAGACCAAGGCATGCAAGGAAAATTGCTACTTTGCTGGTTGACCAAACGAAATAGTATTCTGTTATGAGGCTAGATTCAGCGAGCACGATCTCCATTGCATATTTGAGCATAAAATAGACAAATAATTGAACCTAATAAGAATATTGATAGTTAGTGCAGAAGATTGAATAACACTTGATATACCATTATAATTGAGATGACAACAACTTCATATTTTTCACAATGAACCAGGTTCAGAAGGCAAGAAGATTATGTAGAAAAGATTTCAAAATAAAGGCATGAAATTATATAATAACAGGTTCCTTACCTTTACCGATGGAGTAAGCAACTTATATGCCAGCACAATAGAAGTAACAGGTTTGTGAGCTTCACTTCTATCAGAAACTTCTAGAGCATCATCTTTTTCATCTTCTTCTCCATCTTCATCTAGCTCTTTTGCTTCTGAATTCATAAGTAATGGTTGTGTATGCCGCCTATTCTCTACTGCAATATGTACTGCTTGTCCTATGCATATAGACAAAATGCAAAATACATATTTATTAAGTTGCTGACAGTGTGAGATAAGGCTCACATTAGATTTGTGCTTTGAGTTTAGCAATATTGGAAACTGAATTTACTAGCATGCATCTAAGAGATAAAACATGTGGCATAGTTATTCATAGGACAAAGTTATTTGACTCTAAACCATGACATTAACCTGATCTATGTAGAGAAATAGTTAGATTACTACAGCCTGATAGGTGGTGGAAACATGTTAGGCCGAACTAGACTTTGCAAGACCCAAGTCTGACCTGATAAAAAATTTCAAGGCCTGAGTCTGATTTGTTACATGCGATATTTTTTAGGTTTGATGTGACCTTTTTGAAAGTCATATATAACATATTAGCGTACTTAAATGGCTATGTAACATTTTCAAATAAGTAATTTAGCCTAATTTTGGATAAACTAGTGAACTAATAGGCCAATGAGATTAAGTTCTATTTTGAGACCTAACATGACTTTTTAGAGAATCTAACTTTATATGACATCCTATTTAAATTCTATTTTATAATGATACCTCTAAATATGTCAAAAATTGATGTAGGATAGTATGCTTAAACTATAGAAAATATTAGTAAATTTATAATTAGACACAAAATACAAAATTTAATATAATAATAATAATAATAATAATAATAATAATAATAATAATAATTTATTTATATTTACTTAAATAGGTCAGTTTGATAGGGCTAAAAGATTTTTTCAATAACATGTAGTTTGACTATTTTTAGTTCATTCTTACAAAATCAATTTATAAGGTAACAGGTGCTATTCTTTATATACTAATTTTAAGCTTTATCTCTTTTAAACGTGGGGCTTGGATTGTTCCCAATAACAAGTTTAATCTTGCCGCTGCTAAGTGTCCGAAAAGGCATCAAGTTTTGAAAGCAGAAAGAAGTTGATGCGAAAGTAATGATCTAGACCATTTCTAACACCCCCTCACCTTCTCTCATTGTAAAGAGAAAAGACCAATAAATAAAAGTGACATCATATAACACAATGAGTACAAGGAGCCTTGCTGATTTACCAGTTTCTCTTTGATAAGCCACAAGATTTCCCGGTTCCTTGAAACAAATCGATAACCAAAGTAGATAAACAAACCACGCCAGAGCCATTACCCAGCCAGGTAGTGTGTCTTGGTTCATGGTGAGCTTGTAAATCCTAAAATCAGTCTGCAACAAACAAGCAATAGCTGGACCACAAGCCATTCCAAGAGCACTTGCACTAACAAAACCTGCTGATGCCTGCATCCGAAGTTTCAATGGTACACAGTCACTGATATAACGCCTATTAACAGCCCTTGCAGAGCCTAACCTGAAATACCGCGATTCATTGACGGCATCAATGAATTCAAGTTAACAAAAATTGGCAATTCCCTTCCAAAACAATGATTGGTTACATATTTTACAAATCTCGCTGTTGGATTGAAAGTTCATATCATATAAATTATTTATGTAAATTTTTACTTAAATCTAAAATCATTTGATGTGTCATTGAGAAGTATCAAGAAAGCACTTAAGAAGTTAATCTTTATGCATTTCAACAACATATCAAATGATTTCAGATTTACTTAAAAATATACAGAGATAACCTATAAACTTTTAGAGTGGTAAGTGTAACTTTACTTACCCACAGAAAAGGCGACCCATCAGAAGAACAGCTACTGAGTTGAGATCATAGGCCAATGCATACATGGTGTTTCCAATTATAAGAACAATGCTACTGAATACGAGTGGTCTTAGATACGATCGGTTCGACCATGCACTGAAATAAACAGAAGCAAACACCTGTGCAACCGCCATTGAACCAATGACCACACCACACACACTTGCAGCAGCTCCAAGGCTCAATGAGTAGTTGTCTGCCGTAGGTACAATGATGTAAGTATTGACCATGTACAAAAATGTGCTCGCCAAGTTCAAAAGAAGTGACATAAAATGATAACTTTCATCAAAAGTGTTTTCTGCAGATGGAGATGGTGGCTCCTCTTGCATGATAAATGCATGTCTTCCCAAAAACTGAAGGAAATTTGTTGAGTTGGATAATCTATCTGCTGCTACTTTGATTGAACCAAGAATAGGATCCTTCAAGACAACTCAGAAGCAGATTCTCATCAAGTGTTGGAACAATACCTTAGATGTTACTTATGATTAAACCATAACTTCAAAAAGTAAAAGCTAAGCCGCAATTATGCCTAAAAAATATATGATTAATTAGGTTCACATTCATTATAGTAGGTTTGATGAGTCAACTTTCAATTTAGAGTCAAAACTATCGCTCTTTCTCCTATTTGGCCCTTGAAATTTGAAATATAAAAGTATAATAATATTCCCTGTACTATTATTAATCCATCAAGTCTATTAAACACTTCATAGTCCTTAAAGAAACATTCTAAACTATCATGTAAGCAATGGATCAAGAACTAACTTGATGAGCATAAGAAGGTTGATCATATATAGAAATGTAGCTTCCTTGACACTTTTGTAAATCGTGAAGGTCTGCAAGATTATGAGACAAGACTCCCACAACTGCACCTATTCCCTGCAAAGAAACTATTATATGATATTTCTTCAAACAAACAAAGTGATTACGTGAACATAAAAGGAAGCTAAAACAAAATATACTACCTTACATTTTGTAATGTTAAGCAGGATATACATAATATATGAGCTTCAAATGGCTTGAATATATATTTTTTTTAAATGTGGTGTCAAGGTTTAGAAAAATTACCACATGCCTTAGAACCTGTCTTAGCTGAGAATAAGGATGATTTGCACGAGTCTTGACATAATAGTCTGTGAATTT